>NW_020837961.1:10034614-10322956 GCF_003676395.1 Aethalodelphis obliquidens
TCTCACTGTTGTGGCCTTTCCCGTTGCGGAGCACAGGCTCCGGACGCGCAGGCTCAGCAGCCATGGCTCACGGGCCCAGCCGCTCCATGGCATGTGGGATCCTCCCGGACCGGGGCACGAACCCGTGTCCCCTGCATCGGCAGGCGGACTCTCAACCACTGCGCCACCAGGGAAGCCCCTATCCTCATCTTTTAAAATTCTTTTTTCTTTCTTTGTTCACCTTGGGTGATTTTCATACTCTGTCTTCCAGTTTGCTGATCCATTCTTCTGTATCATCTAATCTACTGTTGACTCCTTTTAGTATATTTTTAAAATTTTTCATTATTATATTTTTCAGCTCTCTGTGGTTCTTTATATTATCTAACTCTGTTGAAATTCTCACTGTGTTTATCCTTTCTGTTCTCAAGTGAACTTCTTTATGTTCATTACCTTTAACTCCTTCTCAGGTAGATTGCTCAACTCCATTTTGTTTAGGTCTTTTCCTTAGATTATGTCTTGTTCCTTTTCCTGTGATAGGAATACCCAAGAGCTTTGTTTATAACCTGTCCTCTTAGATAGGAGTCACCCCAAGATTCTCCATGACTCAGCATACTGGTGAGAAGCATTGTCCAATGATGATGCCATCAGGTATTTCTGTAAGAGTTTATATATTTTTTTAACTTGAAAACAAAGAGTTTCTTCCTAATGTGACAATGACTATATTTTTGTCTTTGTTTCATGATATTCAATGAGTTTACCTGCTGGCGTACCCATGGACAATATCTAGTGTTTGGTAGCAGAAGCTGAGCATTTTTTATTAGTGTGACAGCACTCATCTAACACTCCTCATTCTACTTCAGTTGCATGACAAAAGTGCCTAAAACATTTAGGAAATACAAAGATAAACTTTCTTTTAAGTACTTAAAAGTAAATTGCTTCTCTTATTTTTCATCTTCTGACAGTTAGAAGTTTGTTGGAAAATATTTCAGTACCATCTCATGCTTCTTAATATGTACGTAGTATTAAAATTTGTGGATTATATATGGTTCTTTCCATATATTTTTAAAAACTTCTGAACAACTCAGAAATAGTCATCCTAATAATTTTGGTTAAATGCAAGGAAAAAATTTTACCCTATTTGAAGACTGTTTGAAATATTTCAACTAATTTTTTCTTCATGTAACAAGACTCAGTGTTCAGTTGGAGTTCATAGTTTTAGCTCCACTCTGTATTTTGATTTTGTCTTACTTTCATTTGACTAAAAAGACTATGTTTAAAATTTAAAAAAAAAACTGTGCCCATGTTATTATAATTTTAATACAACCTCATAAGTGAAAGAGAGAAACTTATGCCAGAGTAGTAGGAGAACGTTCCGTGGTTTAGCTATATTTGAGCTATAGTCTCTTTTTCTGGTTTCTTTACATCCTATTTTGGCCCCTTCAATCAATTCTGATCACTGAGGGTTGAATAATTATGATACTAGGCCCCTTAAAGGATACCAATGCTTCCTGTTTCTCTTGAGGTAAAGATGAAAATTTTAAACATTAAATACAAAATTCAGAATATTCTCAACCCCTACTTGCTTGTGGGTCTTACTTCATGTCATCTTCCTTCTTACTTTCTATTCTGTATGCACATTGCATTTATTTCAGTTCCTCAAAACATCTTTCTTGTTTATTTATTTATTATTATTATTTTTTTGCGGTACGCGGGCCTCTCTTGTGGCCTCTCCCGTTGCGGAGCAACAGGCTCTGGACGCGCAGGCTCAGCGGCCATGGCTCACAGGCGCAGCTGCTCCACGGCATGTGGGATCTTCCCGGACTGGGGCACGAACCCGTGTCCCCTGCATTGGCAGGCGGACTCTCAACCACTGCACCACCAGGGAAGCCCTCTTTCTTGTTTAGTAGGACTTAAACAAGATGATATATGTAAATCACTTGCAACAGTGCATGGTATATATCAAACTTTTAATAAATGTACTATTATATAGATATTTGTCTAAGAACTTTTGAAGAAAGGAATAACTTAAAAGACTAATATCAAATCCCATCTTCTCCAGAAATCTTCTCATCGCTTTTAGCATCAAGTGAAGTTAATTTTTTTGGAGGTAGTAGGAAGTATGGGAAAGTTGATGATGATTTCAGATTTGGATTCTTTGAGTTTCTGCTACTTTAAGACATATATATGGGGATATTATTTAGTCAGCTGCATATATTTATCAAATACATAGTGATGTCAATATTAATCTGTGGAGTGGTAAATGAGAAAATGATACTTTTAAAAGTTAAATTATTTATGAAAAAGAAGACTGCAAACCTGCTTTGACACCCTGTTCAGAGCTATTTATGGCACAGCAGATGTCTCTCAAGAGTTAAACTGTGAGTGAAGCTCAGCTAGGGCTGGAGACAGACAGGCAGATGGCCATAGGTTAAGTCCAAAGTAGGGAAAGAAAAAGTCAAAGCCGCAAAGAATACCTAGTCTGAGAAAGAGTAGGACCACTGGAAAAAGTGCAACATATCAAACATCTAGAAAAGAAATTCCAAAAACATGTATGTGGAAATAACAAAAAGCCACTATGATAAATCCAGATAGAAAACTTCTTTGGTGTCTAGTGACTTCCTGCTGAGGGCTGCTGAAGGCCTTTTGCATGAGAGCTGTCTTTCTGGCATTTGTACATGGGATGTGAATGAAGTCCTGCTGAGTTTTATCATACTTGCCTGCTGAATCAGGTTGGCTGCACATGTATCATCAAAACCCTGCATATTATTCATTCACCCTCACACAATGTGTTAGGAACTGAAGACACTGAAGAGGCTGTGCTTAGTATTCTCACCTTTGCTATCAAATGACGATATGGTAGAGAAAGGAAGAGATGAGAAATAAATGTCTGTAATGTTAACTGGTCCAAGAATAAAATTTGTATTCCTGGTCCATTTTTAAAGATAACAGAATAATGGACTGTTGAGTTGGAATTAAGTACATCTCACACCCTGGGAGAAGCATGTCTGTTCTGGATATAGTTTATTTGACCAAGAAGGGATTTAAACTGTTGTAGATTGAAAGCACATCTTTCAATTTATTTTTCAATGGAAAAATAAATACCACAGAAAAGAAATGATGTAATAAAACAACAAAAATATTGAGGGAGGTGTCCTGTTATTTGTAGCTACTTAATTATAGGTCAAAACATCTCTAGTGATAAGTAGACTCCTAGAGCATCATAATTTCAGAATTGTTGTTTAAAATAATATTAGCACTCAAAAATTTAAGAAACAGAAGTATATAACTCTTGTTAAATAAAAATTCTAAGTGAAGAGTTGTGCGTGTTTTAGTTACACTGGATTAGATAACCATCCAATTATGTAGGCATTTAACAATTCAGAATAATTTGCTTCTTCAAATATCTGAAAATATATGGACTGAAATCCTTTCTAGACTTGATAATGATAAACATAATAATAGCGTCACTAAACCTGAGGAGTTCTCCTTACCTGTGCTCTGGCATTGGAATGGGTTCCTCAGGAAAGCCAAAAAAAAAAAAAAAAATGAGACTTACATGTGATATATTTTCCCTCCTTCAAGTTTTTATTCCTTTTTTTTTTTGCAACTAATGTATACATTTAAAATGCAGGCACATTATGTAAGGGTTAGCTTTATTGATGGAGTGTGATCACTTATACTTAAATATTTTCCTCAGTCTTAGAGTGGCATCTGTTCTGTTACCAGAGTTAAAAGCAAAAACCGAAGAACATAAGAGAAGCTGATTTTGCAGCAGTGTGTAAAGCGTGGTAGCCACCTAAAACAAGGAGTATACGCTAAATCATTTAAGTGTTCAGTAGCACAGATTCGTCAATAGAAACCTATCACTGCATATTTTCTGCAAGTGCTCTAGAACGTGTAAAATCTAATGAGGTAATCATAAATAGCAGTAAAGCAAAGTGAAACAACATTTATGAGCAAACTGAGCACGAATCTTTTAAGTGCTGAGTCTCTTGTTTTTTAAGCTAATGGACCACTGGGAGTGAAATGCCAAACGATGGAGAAAATATTATTTATTCATAATTTGTTGTCTTGCTTGTTCTCATCAGCAGTTGTTCTCAATTAATCCAACTGTGAGGCTAGTTACTAAAAATCAGCAGCCTTCTTCACAATGAGGTGAAACATTCATTTCAGTTCAGTGTGTTGTGCTTCAGAATGTGCTTTGGCATCAGCCTCTGTATTATAGGAAAGAAGGTGTGTTGTTAAAAACAAAGAGAAATTACAAATATGTCTCAACTTACACTGTGAAAATGAGTACAGATTCTTTAAAAAATATTTTTCTCTTCATAGGCTTCAGGTTTTAGAGGGCTTGTTTGCCCCTGAAATAACTTCTAGGAGATTACAATCTCCCCTTTTCTTCAACACAAAATAATTTCACAAGGTCTTTCGTAACCTTTTACTGTGCAGTGCTCTGCCTTTCCAGATTTTTTTTACGTAGTTGAGACTTTATAATAAGATTGTACCTATTTTTACAATTTTATTATCTAATGATATTGATATGAGTTTTCACTTATATTTTATAACAGTGTTTGTATTGAGAGAAAAAAGGAAAGTGAGATTATTGTCCAACATGGTGAGTGTAGTAATTAATTTTTTCCTCAAGTATGGTTAGCCCTTTCCTTTTCTCTCTCATTCAGTAGCAAGGCACTTTCTCAAAAATAGTCATTGGACTGGTGTGGGAGACAGGAAGAATGAGAGAAATATTGAGGGTAAAGATGATACCTTTTGGATTTTATGAAAATATAAGGTTCAAATATTGGTGGACCCATTCTCTTTCTCTCATGGGTGCTCATTCTTGCTCTTATTTCACATCTCACCTCATATCTATCTCTCTATATATCTGTGCATCATCTTTCAATCTACCCCCAATTTAAGACATACTACCCTAAAATTTGCAAGGGCACCTTCTATTAATGAAAGATTAGCCTAAGTTGGAGAAGAACAAAGCATACAGAGCATAGTGGTATCATAATAACAGTTTATTATCTTTGATTGCATGCCTCTTCACAAATAGTGGTAATTTTTGCTTGTCTTTATGTGATATGTAAAACTCTACATCTGCCATCCTGAATTTCAATAAAAGATTTAGAATAGAATTAATTCTTAATGCTGATAATTACAAATAAGAAATGATTACTAGTATTCTTTTTTAAGTGGGCACAATGTATATCATAAATAGAAAAAAATAAGTGCATACTTGATGTAAAGTTTTAATAAATACAAATGGTTCATTTTGGATTTCCTTCCCATTTAGGTCACCACAGAGCATTGAGTAGAGTTCCCTGTGCTATACACTAGGTTGTCATTATTTTATACATAGTAGTGTATATATGTCAATCCCAATCTCCCAATTCATCCCCCCTCCTCTTCCCCCCTTGGTATCCATACGTTTGTTCTCTACATCTGTGTCTCTATTTCTGCTTTGCAAATAAGTTCATCTGTATCATTTTTCTAGATTCCACATATAAGCGATATTATGTGATATTTGTTTTTCTCTTTCTGTCTTACTTCACTCTGTATGACAGTCTCTAGGTCCATCCACGTCTCTGCAAATTGCACAATTTTATTGTTTTTTATGGCTGAGTAATATTCCATTGCATATATATATATATACCACATCTTCTTTTATCCATTCATCTGTCAATGGATACTTAGGTTGCTTCCATGTCCTGGCTATGGTAAATAGTGCTGCAATGAACAATGGAGTGCATGTATGTTTTTCTCTGGGAGTGGGATTGCTGGGTCATATGGTAGTTCTATTTTTAGTTTTCTAAGGAACCTCCATACTGTTCCCCATAGTGGCTGTATCAATTCACATTCCCACCAACAGTGCAAGAGGGCTCCCTTTTTTCCACACCCTCTCCAGCATTTATCGTTTGTAGATTTTTTGATGATGGCCATTCTGACTGATGTGAGGTGATACTTCATTGTGGGTGGATTTGATTTGCATTTCTGTAATGATTAGTGATATTGAGCATCCTTTCATGTGTTTGTTGGCAATCTGTATATCTTCTTTGGAGAAATGTCTGTTTAGGTCTTCTGCCCATTTTTGGATTGGGTTGTTTGTTTTTTTGATATTGAGCTGCATGAGCTGCTTGTATATTTTGGAGATTAATCCTTTGTCAGTTGCTTCATTTGCAAATATTTTCTCCCATTCTGAGGGTTTTCTTTTCATCTTGTTTATGGTTTCCTTTGCTGTGCAAAAGCTTTGAAGTTTCATTAGGTCCCATTTGTTTATTTTTGTTTTTATTTTCATAACTCTGGGAGGTGGGTCAAGAAAGATCTTGCTGCAATGTATGTCAAAGAGTGTTCTTCCTAGGTTTTCCTCTAAGAGTTTTATAGTGTCTGGCCTTACATTTAGGTCTTTAATCCATTTTGAGTTTATTTTTGTATATGGTGTTAGGGAGTGTTCTAACTTCATTCTTTTACATGTAGCTGTCCAGTTTTCCCAGCACCACTTATTGAAGAGACTGTCTTTTCTCCAGTGTATATCCTTGCCTCCTTTGTCATAGATTAGTTGACCATAGGTGCGTGGGTTTATCTCTGGGCTTTCTATCCTGTTCCACTGATCTATATTTCTGTTTTTGTGCCAGTACCATGTCTTGATTACTGTAGCTTTGTAGTATAGTCTGAAGTCAGGGAGCCTGATTCTTCCAGCTACGTTTTTCCTTCTTAAGATTGCTTTTGCTATTCAGGGTCTTTTGTGTTTCCATACAAATTTAAACATTTTTTGTTCTAATTCTGTGAAAAATGTTCTTGGTAATTTGATAAGGATTGCATTGGGTAGTATAGTCATGTTCACAATATTGATTCTTTAGGGGAAGGATAATTTTAATGACTCCTCTTTCCTCAGATTTTTTTTTGTCAGCTGATAAAGGTAGCCTTTTAGTGGACAGAGTCACAGTAAGCAGTGGCCAAAAGGGAAGACAATTGCTGAGGACATATTGATTGTAATTAACAAAAGCTCATCTCTGTAGACATTTTGAACTACTGTGTTTTCTAGATGGTTAGAATTAACCATTTTCATATCAGAAGACTTACATATTGTCAGAGTGTTTCAGAAATACTATGTCATTTTCATATTGTAAAAGCTATGCATATTCATTAGAAGCTTTAGAAAATATAGAAAAATTTAAAAAGACATTTTTAAAAGCCCATAGCTCCCAATCAATAACACATAACAGCTTATAAGAATCTGATATTTTCCTAACAGTTTTTGTGCAGCGTGTGTGTATGTCTCTGTGTGTGTTTGTATGTCCTCATGTATAAAAATAAATATATAATGTATATATTATATGAATATATAATGCATAAAATAGTCCTGCATCCTTTCTACTTGATACTGTATTTTAACTATTTTTGTATTCAGGGAAGTATTTGACAACATAATTTTACATTTATGATCTATTGTTGTATAAAGTATTTTTTATTCTTAGATATTTAGGTTATTTAAAATTTGGAATTGTTATATCTGAGGTACGTATTTACTGTGAAACGGTTTTGTAAATATATAGAATTGCTTCTTGAATTTCGGTTCAGGTTTTTCTTGATTCAGTTCAATTAAAACTGTATATGGACGTGACTATTCCATGGAGCAAATGGCTCCACCCACTAAGTGGAGGAAAGCTGGACTGAAATGGTTGGTGTGTCCTTAGCATGGGATGTGTGCTTTCAGCCAGTGTTTACTGTGTGACATCGGGGGCTTTCTCACTGCCCTCCATTTTCCTATCTGCCCTCCATTTTCCTGAGTCTGGATATCTTAAGCCTGCTAGGAAAACCTCTTGAAGTTACAAACAGAGAATCAGAGTGTTAAGAAGTCCAGTGATTTTTAAGGCTGTGTATAATGTTGCATTGCCAGTGTTTCATATCATAGAACGTGGTGTTTTCTCCTTTTGCTCTTAATAACTGACTCTCCACTTAACTTCTCTTAAGTGACTAGTGCTCCTTGTCTTTTGCTTCTTGCCCTGTCACCCTTCATAGTGTTGGCTCTGTCCCTTATTGCCTTACCCCCAAACCTGCTATGTCTCCTTTATTCCTTATCTTGATTGGTGATTCACATGCCTCCCTCATGTGAAGCTGCTCCCATCACAGAGTAAATCACTTCCTCTTTTGCACGCCTGTAGCACTTCTATTATAGCAGTGTTGCTGACAGCAGTGTTGTGTAGGTCTGTGCTGAAATTTTAATTTATTGAAATTAAAATAATAATTAAATTATTAAATAAATTTATTATTTTATTTATTATTTATATATTAATAATTTATATATTTTATATAAATTATTATATAAATATATATTATTTATATTTATATAAATATATTATATATTTATATATAATAAATTTATATATTAATAAATTTATTATTAAATAAATAATTAAAATAAATTTATTTAATTTATTTAATTTATTGAAAAGTAAGGACAGAATTTTTCTTGAAGCTCAAGCTATTAAATGGTAAAATATTTTACATAAAGATTATGTTTTTTTAATACTATTGATATAATAGCATTTACTTTATGCAGTGATGATGTTAGGCAGGTTAACAACAGTGCTTTTTATTAAAGTCCATCTTTTTATTTAAAATTATACTTGTCCATGAAATTTAAACTTTTGAAATTATAGTAATATAGCACTTATCATAGTACATTACACTTATTTGTTTACATGTATATGAGCCTTTTGAGAGTGTGACTTGATTATTTTTCCCATTGCCTAATAAATATAAGGCCGTAAGAAGTGTTAAGTGCTTATATTTTATTAGCATTATTTTAGATGTTCACATAAGTTTATTAAATTACTTTTTGTATAAGTTATGCATAGTGTAAGTCAGCGAAGTTTTGGAAGGATGAGATGCTGCTTTAAAAGTCAATGATTTACATGAAGATAAAAGCATGATTTGAAATTGGAGCATCTTCCACATTTTCGTCCAAATTAATTTGTCTCATTTCATGTTAATGCTATAACTTTCTTTTTGGTATTAGCAACATATTTTTTTATCTTTCACAATTTTCAAATATTGTACTCTCTCTTGACTCCTATTCATTTCTAAAAATATCAAGTTTAAGTCTGTAACTCCAGGAATTTTATTCAATAAAATATCAAATTACTGAAATTAAATGAAGTAACTGAAATGAATTAAAATACATTTATCAAGAACAACAAATTACATATTTGGGATGATTTATTTAACCTACAGGTGTAGTTCCAAATTAATTCTAACTCACCCAGTGTGTGGTCTTAGATAGATAGAGCTCCTTATTTTGAGTGTCAAAAGAGTTTTCTCTATTTTCATTTGATTTTCATAGGTGCCCATAGCGAAAGTTGAGGTGCTTGGAAGTATTTTGTGTTTGAGAGTAATAATAAAGCTTATGATGATGATGATGGTGATGATGATAAAAGTTGTCAGTCATTTGAATGAACACTTACTATATACCAGGCACAATATTAAGTGCTTCATTCATTCATTCATTCAACACATGTTTATGGGACAACTGCTGTGTGTCAAGCACCATTGTAGGAACTGAGAATACAACAGTGGGAAAAATTGGATGAAGTTACGGCCCTTGTGAAGCTTGCATTCTAGGGGGAAAAGCAGACAACAAAGAAATTAAAAGTGAAAATATAGAATTACAAGGAGTAATAAGAACTATGACAAAACAATTAAAAGGAATAAGGGGAATAGAGTAGTGATGGGGGTGGGGTAGGGATAGTTTACTGTTTTACATCAGGAAAGGGCTTGCTCATAATGTGACATATAGAGAGAGACTTGTTGGATGAGTGAGAATGGGCCATGTGGATATCTGGGGAAAGAGTGCTCCAGGAAAATAAATTCTGAAAAGGCAACATGCTTTGAATTATATACCTTATTCCTAAGAAAGGGAGTAATATACTCAGCAAGGATTTTGTTTCCAGGTTTTACTAGTTCCAAAGCTGAAATAGATTAATTTTTCTACATTTTCTAATATTGAATCTACATGTTCAGTATCTTTATGTTTTACATGTCACCTTCCTGTGAAACTGCTCCCAGTACAGAATGAGTCACTCCCACCTCTGTGCCCCTGGAGCACATTTAGTAATATTTATCAAAATAATGGTCCACTGAGTGTAGTCCTATGATAAAGTTTATATTGAGGAAAAATGGGAAAAGTAGCAGCAATTGAATTCCCACGTTGACAACTAATTTTGAAATAAAAAATTCCGAATGTGAGATCCAGATGGATCTCAGTCATGAGGCATCACTAAGCATTTAATACAAAATATATCACTTCTTTAGTGGTCATCTTACTTTATCTCCAATAAAATGAAAATTACATATTTATTTATGAATTGTAAGCATATTAGAGACTGAAAATTGGTTAACAACTTAACGTGGTTGGAATTTTATGAACTGTTACAAGGATTAGGATACATTTTGGAAAGAGATGTAGTTGGTTATTGTTAAACTAAAGAAAAAAAAACACATAACATTAATGTTCTTAGATTTTTTTCATTTTGCTGAGTTGTAAAAAAGAGAGTTCCAACAATGCAGGATTACATGTAGAAAGCATGACCTAACTGTTTTTATTTTCTTTTACTTTGTTTTATTTATACACTGAGAAGTCAAGTCCTAATCTGCAGATGTGGTTTATTCAGTTGCTACATAACTGTGTTGGAACTGAGTATTGTAAAGGGCAAGTCATAAAATAAAACACAGCATCTCAGTAGCTGGAGGATGTTTAGTATTTTTATACAGGATCACCATGCAGTCCAAGGGGAGAATTGGCTTACTTCCTAGTCCTACTAGGGAGAAATTCTTCCTACCAAAGAAGTTCTTCATTTCTTCCTCATACCAAGAAGAACATGTATTTCACAGAAAGCTTCATTTAAAAATAGAACTGAAGCATCACTCATTCATGGCAAAAAAAATAAATAAATAAGATCACATAGAAAATGATTTAATCAGACATCTATTGATAAAGACGCCTATTTTTAAGTCATAGTGGAGTAACAGTGATCAAATTTATTTTGTTGCCGTAACCAAATAAAAATCTGGATAAAATATGTAAAATGACAGCTTTCAAACATTTGACAACAGGCTGCACAGGATAGCGATCTCTGAGTGAGGAGAAACAAATGAGTTAAACTCTACATTGCCCCAGCTTACTGTCTGCAATTGCAAGCTGAAGTGCAGAGAGGAGGCACCCAGACAGAGCTCAGTGGTCTCCCTACATTGAGGAGACAGAGTACGGGGGTGTGTTCTGTTGTTAGAATTGAGAGGGCAATGGACCTGAGAAGAGAGAGCTACAGGAGAGAGCTCAAATGTCTGCAGAAGATTCCCCTCAAGTCTTCATCTCAGTACAGATCAGAGAATTTCTGTGAGGAAACTGCTCAAAGCTAGGGAAAGAACCATTGAAAAGGAATAGATGGAACAATTCTTAGAGCTCACACAGGGCTAGGAATAATTCACCTTCCCAAAAGCCAGCTTCTATACCTGGGGCAACAGGCAGAAGGATATAGCCTCAGTAGTGGAGCCAAATTAGACCTACATTAAAGGCTGCTATAGTCCTGCCTAACAAAAGGTAAAAGCAAGTGGAAAGCATCATCACATTGTTTCCAAATAACTAAGCTGCAAACAACAAGTTTCAAAAATAGTTAAAGGATTACTTCTTAAAAAAAAAAAAAAAATCTGACACCTAGCAACATTTCAGTAAAAAAGTACCAGGCATGCAAAGAAGCAGGAAACTGGGACCCACAAATAAGGAGAAAAATCAATCAATATGAACATATCCAGAAGTAACACGGATAATAGATTAAGTAGACAACGGCATTAAAAGATACATTATATTCTCCAAATAATCAAGAAGGTGGAGGAAAACATGAGTATGATGAGAAATATGGAGCATGTAAAGTAGACCCAGTTTGATCTTCTAGAGCTGACAAATACAATGTTTGAGATGAAAAAAAATGCGTTGGATAGGAGTAAGAGCAAATTAGACACTGCAGAAGAAACAATTATAGAACTTTAAAAAAAAATTATTTGATTTGATTATAGTTGATTTGCAATGTATTAGTTTCTGGTGTATAGCAAAGTGATTGAGATACATATATATATATATATATATATATATATATAAAATGTATATGTATTCTTTTTTCATATTCTTTTCCATTATGCTTTATCACGGGATATTGAATATTAGTTCCCTGTGCTATACAGAATGAACCTTGTTCTTTATCCATCCTATATGTAATAGTCTGCATCTTCTAATACCAAACTCAAAATCTATCCCTTCCCCATGCTCCTTCCCCTTGGCAACCACAAGTCTGCTCTCTACGTCTGTGAGTCTGTTTCTGTTTCATAGATAAGTTGATCTGTCATATTTTAGATTCCACATATAAGTAATATCATATGGTATTTGTCTTTCTCTTTCTGACTTACTACACTTAGTATGATAATCTCTAGGTCCATCCATGTTGCTGCAAATGACATTATATCATTCTTTTTTATGGCTGAGTAGTATTCCATTGTGTATAGGTACCACATCTTCTTTATCACTTCATCTGTTGATCGACATTTAGGTTGTTCCCTTGTCTTGGCTGTTGTGAATATTATTGCTCTGAACATAGGGGTGTATGTATTTTTTCGAATTATAGTTCTGTCCAGATATATGCCTAGGAGTGGTATTGCTAGATCATAAGGCAACTGTATTTTTAGATTTTTGAGGAACCTCCATACTGTTTTCCATAGTGGCTGCCCCAATTTACATTCCCACCAACAGTGTAGGAGGGTTCCCTTTTCTCCACACTCTCCCCAGCATTTATTGTTTGTGGACTTTTTAATGATGGCCATTCTGACCAGTGTGAGGTGGTAGCTCATTGTAGTTTTGATTTGCATTGCTCTAATAATTAGCAATGTTGAATATTTTTTCATGTGCTTTTCGGCCATCAGTATGTCTTCTTTGGAGAAATGTCTATTTAACTCTTCTGTTTGCTTTTTGATTGGGTTGCTTGTTTGTTTGTTTTTTATTAAGCTGTATGCCCTGTTTGTATATGTTGGAGATTAAGCCCTTGTTGGTCACATCGTTTGCAAATATTTTCTCCCAGTCTGTAGATTGGCTTTTCATTTTGTTTACAGTCTCATTTCCTGTGCAAAAGCTTATAAATTTGATTAAGTCCCATTTGTTTATTTTTGCTTTTATTTCTATTGCCTTGGTTGACTGACCTAAGAAAAGGTTGGTATGATTTATGTCAGAGAATGTTTTGCCTGTGTTCTCTTCAAGGAGTTTTATGGTATCATCTCTTATATTTAAGTCATTAAGCCCTTTTGAGTTTATTTTTGTGTATAGTGTGAGGGTGTTCTCTAACTTCATTGATTTACATGTGGCCATCCAACTTTCCCAGCACCACTTGCTGAAGAAACTGTCTTTGCTCCATTGTTTATTCATGCTTCTTTTGTCAAGGATTAATTGACGACAGGTGTGTGAGTTTATTTCTGGGTTCTCTGTTCTGTTCCATTGATCCATATGTCTGTTTTTGTGCCCTGCCATGCTATTTTGATTACTGTAGCTTTGTAGTATTGTCTTAAGTCTGGAAGGTTATGCTTTCTGCTTTGTTCTTTTCCCTCAGTATTACTTTGGCAATTCTGGGTCTTTTATTGTTCCATATGAATTTTAGGATTATTTATTCTAGCTCTGTGAAAAATATCTTGGGTAATTTGATAGGGATAGTATTAATCTGTAGATTGCTTTGTGTAGCATGGCCATTTTAACAATTATAATTCTTCCAATCCAGGAGCATGGGATAGCTTTCCATTTCTTTGAATCATCTTTATTTCCTGTATTAATGTTTTATAGCTTTCAGCATTTAAGTTTTTCACCTCCTTGGTCAGGTTTATTCCTAAGGTTTTTTTTGTTTGTTTGTTTTTAATTACAGATTCTAATTCACTTCTAGTGATTGGTCTGTTCAAGTTGTCTATTTATTCTTTTTTTTTAATTAATTAATTTATTTATTTTTGGCTGTGTTGGGTCTTTGTTGCTGCTCATGGGCTTTCTCTAGTTGCGGCAAGTGGGGGCTACCCTTTGTCACAGTGCATGGGCTTTTCATTGTGGTGGCTTCTCTTGTTGCAGAGCATGAGCTCTAGGCACACAGGCTTCAGTAGTTGTGGCATGCGGGCTCAGTAGTTGTGGCTCACAGGCTAGAGCGCAGGCTCAGTAGTTGTAGTGCACGGGCTTAGTTGCTCTGCAGCTTGTGGGGGTCTTCCCGGACCAGGGCTTGAACCCGTGTCCCCTGCATTGGCAAGCAGATTCTTAACCACTGCGCCACCAGGGAAGTCCCTAGGTATTTATTCTTGATTCAGTTTTAGTAGGCTGTATGTTTCTAGAAACTTCTCCATTTCTTCTGGTTGTCCAATTTGTTGGCATATAATTGTTCATAGTATTCTCTTATGGCTTTTTATATTTCTATTGTATGTATTTCAGTTTTTATCTCTCTTTCATTTTTTATTTTGTTTATTTGGGTCTTCTCTCTTTTCTTCTTGGTGAGCCTGGCCAGAGGCTTGTCAATTTTGTTTACCCTTTCAAAGAACCAGCTCTTGGTTTTATTGATTTTTTTCTTATTATTTTTAAAATCTCTATTTTATTTACTTCCTCTGTGATCTTTACTGTTTCCTTCCTTCTGCTGATTTTAAGGTTTTTTTGTTCTTCTTTTTCTAATTGTTTTATGTGGTAAGTTAGGGTGTTTATCTGCGATTTTTCTTGTTTTTGAGGAAGGCTTGTATCACTATGAACTTCCCTACAGGAACTGCTTTTGCTGCATCCCATAGATTTTGTATGGTTGTCAATTATAGAACTTGAAGATAAAACTTCAGTAGTAAAAACTTTATTTGAAGTACAAAAAGAGTCCTAGTTTAATATTAAGTATTAGTAACAAGTACTGGTATTAACAAGAAGTGAACATTTCTGATTAGCCTAAGTAGAGTGGTCCAGTGTGATCCAAAAGATATCCTCTGGACTGGACGAACACCAATTCCTTAGTTGAGTTCCTAAGGCTTTCTCACCACCTTTCTTAATAAGAATTTGCATCAGAACACTCTTTATGCACTATGATGTATGCATAATTAGTATTTAGATCTCATTATGGAGTGTATGCTTAGATATTCTCAAAAAATCTTGGAAAGTAACTTCTGTGGTAGAAGTCCTCAAGTCGTGATCCAAAACTGACAGGCACATAGTATCCTCTCTTTGGCCAACACAATTAAAACAAAGTTGAATTTGCCTTCAGCTAAGGCATGTCTTCATATTGCCATAGATTCCATAACACCCAGCCTCTAAAATAATTTGAACTTGTGACTCCAGCCTTGTGAGGGTGTTTTGCAAGTTTTCCTGAATTGCTTGAATTCCACCTGACTGTAAGAGACAAAGGTAAAGGCAGATAAGCATTGCCTTTTATGTAAATTTGTCTTAATAAGGCTAATTTGTAGTGGACATACTACACATTATCTATGCAGTACCAGAAATACTAAAAAGTATTCATATAGCTGTTCATAGGAAAGCACATATGTCAAACATATCTAAATATATATCCTTGTTTCCCCTTTGAAAATATTTCCAGAAATGATGTGATCCTAATGATAACAAAAACGGTGTGAATAGCTGCAAGTCGTTTTCCAAAATGTGCGGAGGGACTATTGAAGCTAAATCTAGAGAATAAAATTCAAACTTCTTAAGACAATTGGATGAATTCCTTCATTATTTAGTCACAGCAGGCTCCGCGTTTGACCTGTAAAGCTAATAAAGACTGGAGCCCTCACTTTCTTCATGACAAGCCCTGTTGAGCTCTTTGGTTGCAGTTCAAGCTGGAGAGCATTCCTAATAAGACTTTTTTCTAGCTCATTTTCTTGCAAATGAAAGCTCTGCCGGTGCCTTGCCCTTAGTTATGGAAAATAAAACCACTAACCTCAGGTAACTCTTGCTGAATGCAATAAAGATTTAATTGTTCAAATAATCCTCCAGCCTTCACATACCAAATGTTCTTTATACTTTGAATTTAAGCAACGTTTCGATTATTCTCCCTTACATGAAGTTAACTCGTTTCATTACCTGTCACTTCACTGGATTTTAGAATTAATAAAAGAGTGAGAGATTTGAGCCCACTGTGCATTATGATTTCTACATGGTCTTTTGAGCATTTAGAATTGTGTGTGACAATATTTCATATTTTCAATTTCAATTCAGTATTTTCAATTATTTTATTATTTCAATATTAGAATTCAATATTGAATACAAATATTGAAATAATTATTGAATGAATAATTATTGAATAATTGAATTCAATATTTTATTATTTCAATATTAAATATTTCAATATTTTCAATTATTCATATTTCACAGTATTTCAGTATTTCATGAAATATTTCATATTTCATTTTATGCCTTTTCCTGGTAAAATTAGTATTCTGCAAATTAGGAGAGCCAGAAACAAGTTCCCAATCAACCTGATAACACTGTCTCCTTGAGAAAGTGATCATGTTCATTTTCAGGCGATTTCTTTTCTTCCATTTTATTTTGAATTCTACTTTCCTGCAGGTCATTTGCATGTCAGGCCACAGAAAGTCTCTCAAGGCTGCTTCTTGTGAAATTGAGTGGCCCCTTTTTCTTTCTTTGTTACAAGTGTTTACTTTTTCTAGAGTACGTCATCTTTTCTCCTAAGGAAAATTTTACATCCATTTAAATGTCTTGCCACCTTTTCTCTGACAGGCTTACTGACTTTTAAACCTAAGCATTTGGAGCGTACAAATTCAGTGATGTGTACTGAGTTTTCCATCTATTTTAGACAAATTGGCACCCACCACTTCACCTTAACCTAGCTGCCCAGTACTATCTTCCAAAGAACCCAAGCATATCTGGCAGGTTCCTTATATCTTGGCTGAATCTACACTGATTTTTCTAGCATAATGAGATGAGTCTATACTAGGATGGGAAAAAGTTGAAGAAATTATATAAAGGAAAATATATATGGCTTTATCACTATACCATATATTTTAGTTTTACTGTAGATAAATCATGAAACTAATAACTCCTGTGTACACAAATGGATGAGAAGAAAGAGAAATCTAGTAATTAATAAACACCTACTTTGTGTCTAGTATTATAACTAGATGTATTTGTACTTTCTCACAGGCATAAATACGAATAAGCATCACTAAAATAACATTCTATTCCAATGTTTCCTAATCTAATATGGGCTCCAGAACTTCAAGGTTAATATGAATGAGGAACTATTTTTAATAGTGTTTGTAATAGGTTCCTTTGGCTGCTGTAACAAAATACCACAGATGTGGTGGCTTAGAACAACACATGTTTATTCTCGTATAATTCTGGAGTCAGAAGCCTAAGATCGGTTTCACCAGGCCAAAATCAAGGTACTGGTAGGGCTGTGCTCCCTTCGAGCCTCTGAAGGCAGAATCTGTTCCCTGGCTTCTCCAGCTTCTAGAGCAGCATTACTTGCATCCCTTGGGTGCTGGTCCCTTCCTCCATCTTTGAAACCAGTAGCGTCTCATCTTGCTTCAGTCGTCACATTATCCTCGTCTCTGTAGTCCTGTGCACTCTGCCTCCCTCTTATTACACACCTGGATTACATTTAGGGCACAACCAGATAATCCGGGCTAATCTCAAAATCCTTAATGTAATCACATCTGCAAAGTCCCTTTTTCCGAAAAAAGATAACACCCACAGATTTCAGGTATTAAGACCTGGATACTGTTGCCCGTCATTATTCAGCCTATCACAGAGTCTGAAGCAGCTCCTTATCTCGGGATTTTTTCTTTTTGAAGCCATTAATTGTGAATGATTAAATTTGCACTATGAAATAAAAACCATGCAGTTGATTAAAGAGCTATTCTAAACGTATTTATATACGTTCAATTATCAACCTTAAATTAAGGTGTTACGTTTATTTCAAAATCTAGACTCTGAAAACTGATGAAATTTTAGCGAAGGTAAACAGAAAATTCCCTTGACCTAATCCTCTTCATTCAGCATCTTGATTTTGAATTATCCCCTGTCCTATCTGCCATTAGTGACAGTTTCAGTTGGAGTTATCTTTAAATCTTAACTTTAAGGAGAATATTTGCCAAGGACTTCTATTTTTCCAATTGTTTTAAATGTAAAATGTAACTGCTAGATTTTGTTACATAAGTAAAAAGAAGCTAAAATGTTTACAACACTCAAGAAAAGTTTGGACATGATAAAAATTAGTGGAGGGAAAGTGGGAAAACATTTCAAGTGAACATAACACCGTAGTGGAGGTGAGAGAAAGTTCATGTGTCACCTATCGTGGGATCTGATTTCCTATAAACTGAATTGTGTTCTTTTATCCTCCCATAATACTTATATACTGGGATCTCTTTCTTTCCAACCAGACTGAAGGCAGGATTGTGGCTTTTCTTTACAATTTCATCTTCCAGTGCTACATCTGGAATATAATTGCAGAACCAATATTTGAAGCCAGTTGGATTGGATTGTATAATAGGTTGTGATATATGAATTTAATCAGAGCAAAAATGCATGTAAGTGGAAGAATGGTGGGAAAGGGATATAAGAATAGAAACAGATCACATTATTGAGATTCCTTAAAACCAAGATGGAAAATTTGATCTGCAAACCTAAATTGATGTTCTGGACCCAATTCCAATGTGTATGTGTATATGTGTGTGTGGGGGGGGCAGGGGTGGGCACTCCCCATACCAACAAGCAATTCTTGGACACCAGCAGGGTACCTAAGAATTTAACTCAATTTTGACACTGTCTACTTGGAGATAGCATCAGATTCCACAGGTTAAGCGTTCAGTCCTATAAGACTTCCCCCTCAGTCTCCCCCGTCCCCCCACTTCAGAAGCCAGTTGCAAGCTCAGGTTACTACCTGTGTTTCTGACCTAGGGGCTTTAGATTGGGGGTTCCATTGACCCTCTCCTTGGGTTTCAGATGCCATTTGCAAGCCCAGGTTGTTACCTGTTCTTCTGACCAACTGGCTGTAAATCAGAGGTTCCCACGACCTTCTTGAGTTTGATTAATTTGCTGGAGTGGCTCTCAGAACTCAAAGAAATATTTTACTTACAAGCTTACTGATTTATTGTAAAAGGGCATAACTCAGGAACAGCCAGATGGAAGAGATGCATAAGGCAAGATATGTGGGAAGGGGTGTGGAGCCTCCGTGCCCTCTCCAGGGTCACCAGTCTCCCCAAATCTCTATGTGTTCACCAACCAGAAGCTCTTCAGACCCGTCCTTTTGGTTTTTTTATGAAGGCTTTATTACATAGGCATGATTGATTAAGTCCTTGGCCATTGGCAGTTGATTCCGGCTCCTCTCCCCTCCCTGGAGGTCAGGGGGTCTGCGTAAATGCTTTCCAAAAGTCACCTCATTAACATAACAAAAGACACCTTTATCACTATCTACACTTAGGAAATTTCAAGGGTTTTGGGACCCGTGAGCCAAAACTGGGAACAAAAACCAAATATATATTTCTTATAGTAAATCACAATATCACAAAATCATATTAAGATTGAACAGTAAAGGTGAGTTCAGACTCAAGAGTCTGTAATTCAGACTTAAGATAATGAGAGTCTGATTTATGGTCAAATCAATGAAAGTAATGAAAACACCTTGCTGTTACTTAACACTGCTATTGACTAAGAGCAGTGTCCGAGGGATAGAAATGCCACAGTGACTCACCACTGGCAGTGGTGCAGAGCATTTGAAGGGAAGGTGTGTCACTCTTCTGTGCTTAATCTCAAGGGATGGGGTCAGCATCAAGAGACACAAGAACAGGGCTTCCCTGGTGGCGCAGTGGTTGAGAGTCCGCCTGCCGATGCAGGGAACACAGGGTCGTGCCCCGGTCCGGGTCCGGGAAGATCCCACGTGCCGCGGAGTGGCTGGGCCCGTGAGCCATGGCCGCTGAGCCTGCGTGTCTGAGGCCCGCGTACCGTGCAAAAAAAAAAGAGAGAGACGAGCACATTGCAGGAATATTTAAGTGGTAGAAATCAGGGTTAGCTTCTGTCAGGAGGTGTGAGCATAATCAATAAATCTGTCTTTTAGATTTGCAAATGAAAAACATATATGTATATATATTCTAATGTTATTTTTAATTGATCTAAAAGCAATAACATATGGCCATTGTGAGTTTGAAAAAGAAATCAGAATATTTAAGAGGCGTACCTTTATGTTCAGTATAAAGTGAATTCTTTTTCTTAGATTAAACATGTACTTCATTTATGAAGTCAAGGCTCTTACTCTTTATGGGTACTTTGTCTGCTAGATGGTTCTTAACTCCCTCTCTTTCCCTAAGCCTATATCTTCCTGGATCTGTAACCCATAAGAGGAATTGATAATTGGCTGAGAAAATAAGGTGGTCTTTTTCTCAAATTATTTTGTCATTTTGGAAAGGGTCAACAATTTAAATTTTTGCTTTTTCAGTTGTTTTTTTAAATGTTTCTTTATTATAAAAATAATAGAAAAGTTATGCTTCGAAACACATTTACCTTTGTTGAGTGAAATTTAAAAACTCAGAATGTGAAAGCTGTGAGTTTGTTTTATTTGGGACCTTACTGAGGACTTATAGCCCAGGAGACAGCCTCTCACAGAACTCTGAGGAACTGCTCTGAACAGGTAGGGGGAGGCGCTAGTATATGTGTGATTTTGGCTAAGGAGTATGAGTAGTCAAGCATACATCTCTGTAGATGGTTACTACTAGTCACGAGGAACAGATATCTCAGTTAATGGTTTCAGTGCTTTTCTAAGTATGGAAAGACACAAGAATCCGGGTTCATAAACATTTTTCCTGAAATATATCTAACTAAGGGTCCTTTGGCCTGTTTTCCCAAAGCACCAAGTGCCTCATCCTGTGCTTTGTCCTGAATTCCTTTCAGTGTGTACCGTAGATCAGTGACTACAGTGGCTAATGACTTGATCTTTGTAGAACTGGATGATGAGTAACATTCTTTGTTTTGCACCTTAAAAGGTTGTTGTGAGGATTAAAAAACACAATCACACATATAAATTTCCTGATTCATAAAGTATACTCCATCAATGCTTTTTTTTTTTCCTCTCTCTCTCAAAGAAAAGCAAACTGGAAAATTCAATAATGTGAAAAATCTAGCATGGTACTTGAACTAATGTTTAGTTGGATTGAACACTTAAAAAAATGGATTAGAAGGTTTAAAGATTATAGTGAATAGTTATATAAGAGATGAGAAACAGAGGAGCTAGAAGGAGCAATAGAAATATATTTTGTAGGTTGCACAATTTTCCTCCTCACTTCCTTTTATGTTCTTTCTCTACTTCACACATGCATTACCTACAAAAAACTTTATTCCCTATCATTTGCTTTTGGTCTAGAGTCATGGCTGATTATCTGAATTCCTTTGGAGAAGAGGATACAAAGAGCCCTATTGGTCCTTTTCCAAGCACCTACAACTTGAGGAGTCTTTCGTACTGATTAGGAAGACTCAATTTTGCATTAGCGTAGGCTAACTTCTATAATATTCCTTATACACAGGCACATCTTAGAGGCTTATCTCAACAAAGAGATTTATTTCACACTCACATCTAAGAATAATGAAGATTGGTAGGCATGGGTTAGAGGAAGTCTCCTTCATATAGCCTTACTGGATCCTAGGCTCCTTCTATCTAATGGCTTGATTAAAATCCAAGATCTCAAAGTTTTCCATTGGATTTACTGCATCCATCTAGCGGATGAAGGAAGAGAAAATACATAGAGTTGAAGAGTAGTTTTATGGACCTAGAGGTGGCATTCACTTCTGCCCACATTCTGTTGGCCAAAACGTAGTCACATGGCTCTACTGATGGCAACAAAGGGTGGAAATTATACTCTAGCCCTGTACCCAGCAAGAAAAAAAACAAACATTTTTTTGCGTATCCAGCAGCTAAATTGTAGCTATTTTCTGCCATCGTGATGATATTGATGATGATGATGAAGATGATAATGATTGTTGGACTTAGGATAAACATTGTTATTAATTTATCCTGAATATGCAATCCAAGATGTTCTGGATTCGAGACTGATTAGTCATTAATAGTTGTGTTGACCTCCTTTACCCTGGTGTTTATTCCTGTAGCACACAATGAAAGACAGATGGTAAGATTAACTATGAAAGGGGCCTCGCACTCCATAGGGGATGAAAGTAAATGGATTTTACCTGCCTATATACTGTAGAAAAGGACAGCTACCTTCCCCACATATCCCAAAAATGAAGGAGAAAATTTTCTGTTCCTCATAGATGGGAAGAAAAGAAAATGGCTTCTCACTGTAACCTTTTGAAATGTAAATCTCTCCAGTGGGCAGTCAGCCCCATTTTCTCTGGCTTATATGACCTGGAGACACCTCCATGGTCCTGGGTCTCTTGAAATGCAAACCCATACATCGTGAGTTTTAAATCTCTCTTGAGTTCTCTCACTATCCACACATTGTAAATTTCCCAAGACTTGCTCCTAGCCCAGGATCTCAAGGTTTCAGCACAATTTATTGAGAGAGCCAGTACACTGCAGGGTTACTAAATATTTTCTTAACTGCTCACATGATAATGATAATAGCCAACATTTGTTGAGCACTTGCCCTGTGTCAAAACCTGTATCAGTGTTTTATTTAGAATCTGTAGTGTCTCATTAGTCTCTACAACCCAGGGAAGGTTACTGCTACTTGTTTTACCGATGAGAAAATTAAGACACAAAAAAGTAACCAAGGAATATATTGTACAGCACAGGGAATATAGTTAATATTTTATAATAACTTTAAATGGGAAATAATCCATAAAATATTGGATCACTATGTTGTACACTTGAAACTAACATAATAATGTAAATAAACTATACTTTAATTCTTTTTTAAAAGTTAATAAAGCACCTAAGGTCATGCAGGTATGTTGTACAGATGAGATTTGAATACAAACAGTTGACCCTAGAATATGAATATATGCTTTATTAAGAAAAAAATACAATAGTGGAGCAACAATCTTTGCATGGGTAAACTTCTTCCTAGGAGGTCCTTTCATCACACCTGTTGGGATTCCTGACTACCAATCCCATTTGGATTAGCAGCACTCGTGTGATTTTTGGTGGATGGCTTTAGGACTAGGTAATGTAAACATATTTATTGGAATGATTCACAATTAGAATAGCAGCAGTACCTCGATCCAGAGATTTTATCTGGTTTGTTATTGGGTCCCCTAAAGACTAACACAGTACTGTTCAAAAGAATAACCCTTGATAACTATTTTGAACAAACAATTAAGAACAGATTCTGAGCATATGTGTAACGGGCCCCTCATAAATAGTAGAAGTTTATCCCTCCTTCCTTTGGGGGACCAGTCTATTTGTGGAGTAAACCAAAGGAGAAGCAGGTAACTGGTGAGAATGCATTAATTATGGACAAATTAAGAGCTTTTTCATCATCTGTATCATCTACTTAATTTGCTTAAACATAAATTATAATTTCAGGGTCCTACTGATGCTTACTAGAACAAAAGTATACTCATAACAAGGAATAAAAAATATATAGGGGAAAGGTGACTGTTAAAGAGTGAAATTTTTCTTTGGCAATAATATAACTATAAACTTCAATCTAGTCATTGCCCTAATTGTCCTGAATTCTGAACTAATAAAAATCCTGACTAAATGAGATCTTTCGCCCTGTAATTGCAAGAGAAAATTTTTAACTGACCTAGTTTCCTTTTTATCAGGCACTTTAAATCCTTTTTTATTCCTAATATTTTATTCAAACATAATACAAGTCATTATATCGTGTGTATATCAGGTACTGAAATCATTTTCTGAAACTTTACATTTTATTTTTGAAAAGCATTTCTATAAAATAAAGGAAAATATGAAGGTAATAAAACAGTGTTTATGACCATTGGAATATTTTATTTGATGAAAGGGAAGCAGTCACAGTAGTGAATTTTATTAGTAATCCAAGAAATGAGGATTTTTTTTCATTTTGGTTATACATATATGCTCTCATGATATTTAAAAGTTTCTATTTAGAGTTAACTTTAATCATAAAAATTATTGAAACTTACTGTTTTAAATAATGTATTTAATTCTATAACTGAAAAGGGAATTAATCAGTTTACCTGAGGGAGGTGCAACAATGCTCTAGGTATAGAAACATCACAAATAAAGGTTGTACTGAAGGATTAATACATCTCAAAATGTAAATAATTTATTCCTGTCTCAGTAATAATGCTTAGGCAACTATAGTAAATATTGCCCTCAGTCTTAAAGGGAATTAAGCAAAATTCAGTCTCTTACCTGAATACATTATCCAATCTTTCAAGTTTTGCTTTACAAATCTTAAAGTTCACTCTTCAAAGTAGTTTATTATTTTATTAACAAGTCAAAAGGGAAAAGACGTAGTATAAGATTAATTTATAATTTGAAAGGGTCAATGAAGATTTATCTAATTGGTGTACTGCAGATTTCAAATCTTTGAAAAGCTACCCATGTCTTTAGACAAGATAAACTTTATATCATAGGAGTCCTAATTATAAACCTGACATTTCAACTGAGAAATCCCACTGGCTCACTGTGAAATAGAGTAACAATAAGACATGAAGGACTTTTAAAAAAATCGCTTTAATAGAGCATGACTTTTAAAAATGGTATGACTCTAGGAACAGGTGGACTGCATGTAATATTTTTCCTAACAATGCCTTTAAGGAAGACCTTCAGTTCAGTTTAAATAGTCTTTTAAAAACTGAATTGGCCACCAGTATGCGTTCATTTTGTTTTTGTCTTGAAATTGGCAATTATTTTTCTCTCTCTTGTCCTTCATATCAATTTGGAAGGTGCACTTAAAAGATTAGGACCAAGGAGAGCCATGCCACTGGCAGCCAAGGCCCAAAGAACTTTCCTGTGTTGACCTAAATCAAATACTCAACACTCTCTGTGTATAAATGCTCAAGTAGCTATGATGCCACTTACAAGAATAGATGCAACCATAACTAAATCTCTGAATCTCTGATATTTATCAAATGTAAATATCTGTAAATCACATTAAAAGAGGAAATAAGCTTTATTTTGAATGCTTTGGAAGAGTTAGTAATGACTTGTACTGAGGGTACAATCCTGGAAGAAGCCTAGCAGATAAGACATGTGTTAAATTGAATGTTGAATTTGTGTGAAGTAATGGATACTTATGTCCATAAGGTATTGTAGAAATTATAGCCATTCAGCACCCTAGTTTTTACATTAATGGTTTCTAAAAATGTTTTTAAATCTATTATGCTCATAGAAGGTATCTAAGTGACTTATAGTTGGGAATAGCTCTATTACCTTTTTTTCATAAGTATACCAGTTCTCTTCCAATGCAATCAACCACTTTCATTTTGTTAACAACTTTTAGATTATAGAAAACTAAAATGGTAAAGAAAATATCAAAATAAAGGCAACCCTGCCAGTGCCTCTTTATACATAGTAGACCAGCGTTGGCAAATAGATTTTATTTTTCATGCCTATCCTGATGGATTGGTAAACAGTTACCTAGAGGGCTATGTAAAGAGGAAACTTAGGTTGAATATAGCCTCAGAAGAATGATTATTAAGACATCTGCTATGGGTTCTTGATATTTGTCATCTGCGGGTAAATCCTCGATTTTTGTGAGAGATATTTGTAGGACCTTTGTTAATTTCCATTTTCAGATAAGAACATATATTTCCCCCTTTCCCCACAAAAATATGTATGCATCCACAAATTAAAAAATAAGTAGTACTGAGATATGAATATTCATCCATTTGTTTTGCTCATCACCAGCGAAGAAACTCATTCTTGCACATCCTAATGTGTATGATTCAAATCTGGGTCTCAGGAAATTGCACATTAACTCATGGACATTCAAGTTGAAAGTGCAATTGTTCAATCTGTAGATACAAAATGTCTACCTTTATAAATATTAATCAAATGCCTTCAGTACCCTGAGTGAAAACTATTTCAAGATTTTATCTGTTTTAAAATATTTACTTAATATCTAAATCATGCTGCTAATTGGGCCAAAATCTTTCAAATGAAGTAAAATAAAGCCCATTTTCTCCTTCCATAAATTGGGAACATTGCTCAGTATAAGCACATGACAAGGTGACAAGAGAGTGAGGTATTACATATGAATGTAAGATGTAAAGCATCACAAGAAAATTCTCAGCAGCCTCATCACTGAATTTAAAGACTAACAACACTATTAGGAGAAAAGACTGTATTGTAGAAACACCTATCTGAAATTCTTTACATCAGTGTAATCTACCCAAAGGAGATGCTCGATTCTGACTGTGCACAGACAGCTGAAACAGCCAGACCTACACCTAGGAGATGAGATCAGATCATTCAGGTTCACGGTGACCCAGGCACACCACAGAGATCTGGAGGTACTGGGCTCACAGTTGTCATGAGGTAATATGTATAGGCCATTAGCAATGCTGCAATGACGTGCACCCCTGGGCAACGGTCTGCTTGTTTTGCTGCTGTAGTAAACAATTCTCTCACTAGAACTGCCAGCACCTGGTGGTGATATTCTTTTCCCTTTGAATTAACGGAGGAGGCTTTTGAAGGTACCTCCAGCATTAAGAAGCCTTTGTGTATAAGCAATTTTTTTTTTTTTTTTTTTTTGCATCTGGCACAATGATGTGATTTTGCCATGTTGGCTTAAAAACATGACTTTATTTAAGAATTTTAGAATTCTGGGATGATTGGCGCACGTGAAAGTAGTGACCTATTTTTTATTGTTTTTAAATGACTTGGAGCTTTGGTTTACCTAGTGAATTTCCAAAATTCACTTATACTTTATCAATTTTTGACTTTGCCAACTGGTAAACTTTCGTTTTAGGGTTTTGCTGAGGCTTTCTTGAGACAGGCTCTTATGATAGCATCTCTGTAAGTGCTGTGATATGACAAGCTTCCGAGGCAGCTGTAAAACAGTTATAACCACCATTAAAGTGTCTTGGCTGGGATTGATACTAAAATGAACAAAGGGAACACAAGAATGTTCTTACTTGATTGTTATGGTGTTGTTTTATAAGGAACATCTTAAATTGGAAACAACAGAGTCCTGGGAGTCAAACAGCTAGATTAAAGTCTCAGCCCTACAAATTAGCAGCTCTTCGATCTTGGACAATTTATTTTATTTTTGATTTTAGGTTTCCATATTTATAAAATAGAGATCATGATCCATACTTCTTAGTGTCCTTGTGAGGATAAATGAAAAGAGTATTTGAAGAGTCTAGCCCAATGCTTGACACACAGCTAACACTTAGAAAACCATGGCTTTTGTTTTTAGTATGAGACCCAGTATGGAGGCTGTGGATAGCATGGATCTGTTATCTAATTTACCTAGTTTTATTCCGTGTTTTTATCCTGAGCTAGCTGGCTAGGCATACAGAAGACAAAATGATGACATTTTACCCTATCAACATCATTAATAAAAGCACTTACCCCAAGTCAGCAGTGACCTGGGTAGTGTTTATGTATTAAATTTTTCAGATTGATAAATAAATATTTTTGTGCTAGAGGGCCAATGTGTCTTCATCCTTTATCTTACAAATTGAAGAAAAATCAACAGCTCAGGTAATAAAAATGATGAATTTACAGTCACAGAGTGAAGAATTATAATTACATTCCAGTTTTCTTGACCATTAGAATTATGATCTCAACTAATTAGGTAGTGAACATCCAAATAATATTTATTGGTTTATAAGTTTGTGGCTATTACTTATGGTCATGAAAAGGAATCTAGAATTCATTGTGCAGTACTTCCTGAAATCTGTTTCACAAAACCTTACATACCCCAAGCTTTTTCTAGAACTAATACATTAATCAATCTCCACTTCAGAAATTTGCTGTATTAGCTGATTTAAATTACTTCTATAAAATATATTGACTGATTACCCTTGCAGATTGTAAACTCAGAGCTATTCAGCTATATTTTAGCTTTTGGGCAGTTTGATTGTTTCTGCCAATGAAATAATTTGCTTAGTAAGAGTCAGTTTTGCTCCCTGAATCAGTCTTGGGAATGATTTTTTTTGGGGGGTGGAGGGTGGGGAGGGATTTTACATCAAAAGCAAATGCAACAACAACAAACTAGTGGGACTACATCAAACCAAAAAGCTTCTGCACAGCAAAGGAAACCCTCAATAAAATGAAAAGGTAACCTATGGAATGGGAGAAAATATTTGCAAGTCATATATCTGATAAGGGGTTAATATCCAAAATTTATAAAGAATTCATAAATTCAATAGCTCAAAAACACAAACAACCCAATTAAAAAATGGGCAGAGGAACTAAAGAGACATTTTTCCAAAGAAGAGATACAGATGGCCAACAGATACCTGAAAAAGCACTTAACATCGCTAATCATCAGGGAAATGCAAATCAAAACTACAGTGAGATATGACCTCACCCCTGTTAGAATGTCTGTCTTCAAAAAGACAGAAGATAAGTGTTGGTGAGGATATGGAGAAAAGGGAACCTTGTGTACTCTTGATGAGAATGTAAAAAAAAAAAGAATGTAAATTGGTGCAACCACTATGGAAAACCGTATGGAGGTTCCAAAAAATTAAGAATAGAACTCCCATACGATCCACCAATCCCGCTTTTGGGTATTTATCCAAAGGAAATGAAATCAGGATCTCAAAGAGATATCTGCCCTTCCATGTGGATTGTAATATTATTGACAATAGCCAAGATATGGGAAACAACTTAAGTGTCCGTCAACAGATGAATGGATAAAGACAATGTGAGATATATATATATATATATATATATATATATATATATATATATATGAAATATTATTCAGCCATGAGAAAGGAGATCCTGCCATTTGTGACAATATGGATAGACCTTGAAGGCATTGTGCTAAGTAAATAAGTCAGACAAAGACAAGTGTTGTATGATATCAGTTATGTAGAATCTAAAAAAGCTGAACTCATAGAAACAGATGATGGTTATCAGGGTCTAGAGTTTGAGAGAAGTGCAGAGATGTTGATCAAAGAGTACAAACGGGCTTCCCTGGTGGCGGAGTGGTTGAGAATCCGCCTGCCGGTGCTAGGGGACACGGGTTCGTGCCCCGGTCCGGGAAGATCCCACGTGCCGCAGAGCAGCAAGGCCCGTGAGCCATGGCCGCTGAGCCTGTGCGTCTGGAGCCTGTGCTCCACAACAGGAGAGGCCACAACAGTGAGAGGCCTGCATACTGCAAAAAAAAAGAGTACAAACTTCCAGTTATAAGATGAATAAGTTCTGGGGATCTAATGTACAGCATAGTGATTATAGTTAATAATACTATATTATATACTTGGAAGTTGCTAAGAGAGTAGATTTTAAATGTTCCCACCACAAAAAGGAATGGTAATTATATGGTGTAATGAAAGTGTTAACTAATGCTATGGTGGTAATCATTTTGCAATATGTAAATGTATCAAATGAACACGTGTACCTCAGCCTTACACAATATTATATGTCAATTATATCTCAGAAAGCTGGAGATAAGAGTTTTTATTAATCCTAAATATAAGTAATCTAATTGTGTTTGTATAGACAATTGTATCATTTAATTAAATATTGTATAAAATTGTATAAAAGTTTAAAAAGTTTAAATAGAGCAGTAATTTTTAAAAGCTTTAAATAGAGCAATAATTATTTTTATAATTAAAAGTATAAATTTTTAAAAGTATAAATAGAGCAATAATTTTTAAAAGTATAAATAGAGCAGTAAAAATATAAAAGAATATATAAATAAAAGTATAAATAGAGCAATAATTATTTTTATAAAAATACTAATTTGGGTAATTTGGACAATCTCAACAAAGATCAGTCACTAAAAGAGTTGAGAGAAAATATAAAAATCTAACAAGATCTGCCTTTGTATTACTATACACATATCTTAAATTCTAGTTCTGCTTTAGTAACTCCAAAAACAGATACTAGAAACAATGACTTATACATATGCAGTATGATATATGCAAGAATGTATAGCTGCTGTAGTTTTTTTTAAGTCAATTTTGAAATTGTATAACTATGGGCAATTTTTGAAGATATATTTTTGATACCACCGTATATATAATACACTTATAATCCTATATGTACTTTATGTGTACAAGAAACCTGCTTAAGTCAAATTTTAGAAGTTTTTAATTTAACAATTTAGGAAAGATATAACAGACATGTTATCATTAATTCCTCTATGTTTAGCTTTGTGGATTTTTCATTTGTGCACTATAGAATATGTAATCTGTTATATTTACTCTTTTATTAGTACTAATCCACACACACTTTGGAAATACATGCTTGTAGCTCCTTTTTTAATGATTAAGGAAATTCAGGCAATTTAAATGTAGTAGCACAACTATAAATAGAAAGTTTCACTAGTTATCAGAGGGATAAGTTATTATCATATACAAAAGTTCAAATAAAATGAAAATAATACTATGATGTAAGGATATATTGTTAAATGTCAAAGTTGACATCACTGAAAAAATGCATTTCATTGAATGTTTCCTAACACTGCCTTCTTCACTATAAGAAACCTAAATGTCATTGAGATTGACACCAATCTTTGCTTTTGTCTGTCTGTTCTATGTACTGTGACAGAAAGGTTTTATGTTTATGTATCAATAATGTGTTTTGTGAGAGTACTTTGTAAATCCCTGCCCAGTTCCAAGAGATTACTGAGTAGCAGAAGAATACAGTCATATTTCTTCATCGTTTTAAATGTCACATAAGTTCAGGAGATGTTTTTGTCATGTTGGAAACTGCTGTCTAGAGTGCAACTGTTTTAAAATGCCATTCCTAACTCTAAATGATAGAATCTGACACTTCTTACTTCTAAGGAGACTGTTACAAGTGTCTTCTCAATCATTATTGAATTCAGAAGCAGGTACTCAATCTGTAGATCATTGTTCTACCTAGAGTACATTTTTATCAGGTGATGTTTTTTTCTTGTAGGGTATGTGAGTGTATGTGTGTGTGAGAGAGAAAGACAGAGGCAGAGACAAGACGGACAGATACTTAACCATCATATCTGATTTTATTTCTGTTTTACCACAAAAAGGAAATCCATTTATTGGCTATTGATCCTCTCCTCTCCTCCCCTTTCCCACCTTTATGACCTCATTTAACCTTAATTTTTTCCTTAGAGGTACCATCTCTAAATACAGCCACATTGGGGATTAGGGCTTCAATACATTAATACTGGGGGGATACAAACCTTCAGTCTACAACACCCTTTTATTTCCCTTTCTCAGACAAAAGTTCTTTCATTTCATGCTCTGTGACCATATGATTTCCCTTTGCAGCTTCATGTGGTGTGTTGCTTCCTTCCTTCCGGTTTCTCCACTGCTGAATTGTACCAGGCTGCAACTCACACTCTAAACATATAGGTGCTACTTTACATGGCACCTCTGTTGTATAAACCACCCTATCTGTGGTATTTTGTTATGGTAGCTCTAGCAAAGTAGAACATGTCATGATTTCTGACTACGAAAGTATCCAAACACTGCATGTCACAATGGTCTGTGCATCTTTGGAACCTTGGTGGTAGAGAGGGGAGAGGAGGAGGGGAAGAAAAAAGGTTTTCTCACAGTTCTGGAGGCTAGGTGTCCAAGATTAAGGCTTAGGTGGGTTTAGTTTTTTCCCAAAGCCTCTCTACTCAGCTTGCAGGTAGCTGACCTCTCTGTGTCCTCACAAGGCCTTTCCTCTGTGTACACACATTCCTGGTGTCTTTTTTTTATGTTGACATTTCCTCTTCTTATGAAGATACTAGTCATATTGGATTAGGGCCCACCAGAGCAGCCTTATTTTAACTTAATCACCTCTTTGAAAGCCCTGTCTCCAAATACAGTCGCATTTGGAGATGATGGTGATAGGGCTTCGACATATACATTTTGCAGTGCTGGGGACACAATTCAGCCTATAACATGGGGATTGCAAGCTATTTCCAAAATAAATTTAAGCAACCTTCTAAAAATAAAAAATCTTTCAAAGTTATAACAGGAAAGTGTAGCTATTCCCACGAGCAGCCACATTCCGACCCCTAAATACGTGAGAAGCTAAAGACTTTGTGGTTTCCTCAAAAGCATATCATAGTGATCCAGGTAGAGTCCCAGGAGGGTGTCACTGTTGTAGCAAATGTACATCTTTAAAAAAAAAAATGAATGTGTTTGCAGAGGGTGCTGATGGTCTTTACATAAGCTGGAGAGAAGCCACCAAAATGGTAAGAACTCATTGTTAAATTTCCAGCAGTGTCCTGGGCTGAGGTCAGGGTGGAGAGATCCCCAAACTCTCTAGTAACTAGAAAGGTGTTCTGTACTGAGGGTCTGACTTGATTCATCAAGCCTCACGAAGTCAGTGGGATTGCAGTGTTGTTTCCTTGCATTTTACATTGATACCATCTTTCGTCAGAAGTAATTTATTCTGAAATTCAACCTCTCATATACTGTAACAATGAGAATTTCATGGAGAGGAAGCATAAATAACACTCCATTTCCAAGAAAAGAATGCCCCCGATTGTAAATGACAGACTGACTTCCCAGGTGTTCAGCGATCTAACATTAGCTCCAGGATAGTTCTGCCTACGCAGACAGCCCATCTCTGGAATCTTCCCTGCTGGGCTTGTGACTTTAACTTCAGCATATACTCATTTAGTAAACACTGTTGAGTCTTATTCTTCCTTTTTTGTGAAAAAGTTTATGTCATTAATTCACCTATTCCCCTAGCTGTTCTTAGTCGTTTTTGTTTTTTTTTTGTTTTTTTTGAAACCTCTAGTTCAATCTTAGTCTTTAATCGAAGAGCACTTTATATGGCATTTTTTTGGGCAAACTGAAAAACACTGTATTCAGCTCAGTCAAGTTTGTTCTTCAGAACCTTGAACTGCTGCTTACTCTGTTGTTAGATCTTTTTTTTTTTTTTTGGTACCGCGGGCCTCTCACTGTTGTGGCCTCTCCTGTTGCGGAGCACAGGCTCCGGACGCGCAGGCTCAGGGGCCATGGCTCACGGGCCCAGCCACTCCGCGGCGTGTGGGATCTTCCCGGACCGGGGCATGACCACTCACCCACAGCCTCCATCACCACTGCATACAAAGATGCTGACAGTATTTATTGGGGTCAGTGAACATGTCTTTCCTAAACAAAACCAATGAATCACTCTTGGATCCTGTAGAATGTTTGAAGAAAGAATAGGAGTAACAATAAAATTTTTTAAATTTAATACTTATCGATATATTTTCATGTTTTAAGTAAACATTGGCCAAAAATTGTAGACAGTATCTGGCTAGATGCTGTCATATACAAAATTTATGAGTACATATTGTCTTCTGTCTCAGCTTCCAAGGGATTTACTGTCAATGATTTACTCCCTTGAAACTCAAAGTGTGGTCCCCAAAACAACAACATTAGGATTCCCTAGGAAATTATTAGAAATGCACATTTTGGGCTATACCCCAGAACCACTGAATCAGAAACACTGAAGGTGGAGTCCAGTTATCTGTATTTTAACAGAACCTTCAGATGACTCTTTAGTGAACCACTGATTTACCTATTAAAAGTCTAAATCAATACTTAGGGCTATTTGAACGAAAATAGTAGCATTGCCATTTGAATATACTTGGACTTCTTCAGTGATTTTAGAACTTACTGATATAATTGTAGAAAATCAATCTTATATCTATCTCTCTGATTTATAATTCCATTCTCAGACTTGGCATCTCAGAATGATCCAAGAGCCCTATACCTAATTTCTCAGCTAAAAGGCAGCATAGACTTGGGTTCATTTCCTAATACATGGATGAAAAGCTATTTCCCATTACATTTCTTTGGTATGGGACAGGAAAAATGAATAGGAAATGACAGCAACCCAGCACCAATTTATCAACCTTGCTGTCATTTCTTAAATATCATTTTCACAGATATGTTATTACAGAGCTCTGGTAGAGGACAAAGGGATGATTTGGCAAGCTCCAAAAAGACTCTCAAATGTCGGGAAAATATTTTGTTCCAGAGTCATGACAGATTTATGCTATGAATAAATGTTTGGAATTCAGATAATATATGTCACCATTCATTTGTGGCACAAAAATAGTAGAATTATAAGAGAGGAACTTCATTGTTTTTACACTATAAGAAAAACATGCGTCTATTTTGAAAAGGGGAAAAAGTAGCACGTATTAGTGAAGAAGCAGGAACCAATGAGTAAATACCCTCCTGCCTTTTATCTCCACCTGTATTGAACTCACTTGTACTCTTCTTGCCCTACAAACAGAACTACAATCTGCAATGCAATTATCACCTAACCTTTGCAAGCTGCCTATGTTGTGAAAACATTTCTCCTCAGTGACATACAAAGCTTAAAGAAGATAGCTACTAATACACTGAAGCACACCTTCCTAGTTCAGGGAGAAATTCTTGCCACTTAAATACAGAGAATTATTTCTACTTCTTCATATATTTTGACTGTATCTTTGTCTTCTAATGAAAATGATAAAGTAAAAAATCAAAATTGATATGATTGAGATCATTTGGGAATAAAATTGAGAACCATTGTATATAAATATAAAATAATGATTAACAAGGACTTCATTTTGAATATATATATATACACATATATTTTGAATATATATGCACATACATATTCATGGAAATATATATTTTTAAAATAATGAAATTAATATTCTCATTATGGTAGAGAAACAATTTATGACAAAAATGGAATTCAAAACAAGTTTTTTTTTAAAACTTCAGAATATAAACACATTCTTTTTGGCCACTTTGTGTATACCCCAATTCACTTAACTATAATTATTGAGGATTGTACCTTCTATTGGATTGTCCCAGAAATTTCTGATTAAAATATTAATAATGTATTATGAAAAATTGTTTACTATGAAGAAAATATATTGTACAATTTTTGATATTTAATATTTTGTAATATCAATTATATCAAAATTTATTTCTTATAAATTACTTCTAAATTATAGGGCATATGTCTAGAAAGAGCATAATTTTATTCTTCCCCTGAGCAAATAATTGACATGTAGTCCTATTAATAAGAGCATCAATTTTAACTTGGCTTGAAATAATATCTTTGTAAAAAATAGAAAAGTATTACAGTGACCAGCAAAACTTTTGGCCTTCAAGTAACTACCTACTCCAGATATTAATTAATACCAGAATTTTGTTATTTTTAATTGCTCATATCATGACAATATTCAAAAGAAAAAAATAATTTCAAAACTGTGATTACAATTTCACGGTCATTATAGATATTTCCACATTCAACCCTTTGACTTTTTTTTCCATAGGAATTGATCATAATTGTATAATGTTAGCTAGTGTAAAAATCTGATTCACTTTGCAATAACTGCTCAAATACATATACCTAAAATGTAAAACAACTGGGAAGGGATTCAGAAATAAACCATATATACATGTGTCTAAAGAGGTCAGTCATATTTTCAAACACAAGCTATTAATACAAAAGCTTATTAATTTAAAAACAGAAACAGTAGATATTCTTTCTAAATAAATGTGGAATATATTGATGCCTTGGGTATAGTAGTAGAAAAAATAGGATTTGTTTACACAGTGACACACTAAGATAACATTAAAGTTTCAATTATGTTAAAAATTAAGGTTTTTATTTTTTACTTTTTTTTTTTTTTTTGCTGGGGCAGGGGGGACTTTATGTTTGAAATATCTCAGACCTTGGGAAATATGAGGCAAGAGGCAGCAGAAAGGATGTACACAAGTCTACTTACAAGGCATGCTGTGAACCCAAGGGAAACTAATTTGCATAATTCTTACTGATATTTTGTTGTGGAAAAGATACTATGTATGGAAACAAATATGGTCAAAGTGTCAAGTTGCAGAACAGTAGAGAAAACTTAAGTTATTTGTATGTTTTCAAATAAAATATTCTAAGAATAAGTTATATTGGAACAGGTCATAGTGTAGTAGTCAGGGAATGGCTATTTCACTACTAACTATTTAAATTAACCCATGATTGCCTAATTTGATTTAGATTAATATTTCTAATAGTTTATTTTGTACCTATTGCACAGGCAAAAAAATAAAGAACAGGGCACACAGTTGATCAATATAATATTATATAATTATAAAAATTTTCATTATTTTAATGTCCTCTAAATGATATTCATTCATTCACTTGAATGTCACTAAATCTCATATTAGTTACATTCTATATTTATGTCTATTGATTATATCATGATGAAAACAGTACCACCATTTTTAACATTTAAAGTCTTTCAAATTGTACAATTATTTTAAATATTTAGAAATTTGACATGCTACAAATATCATATATTTGCCAAATGATCTAAAATTTTATTATGTTATTGTAAAGTTAATTTTAGGTGAAATATTATAAAACAAAAGTTACTTCAAATGTTTACTTGCAATATTTTATATCTTGTTATAAAAAGTATTTAAAATAATATGTTTTCATGCTTGCTACCTTAATATCTGCTCCTCTCTCATGATTTTGAGAATATAGTTCAAAAGCCAAAAAAAAGATGCAGAGTACTTGGTCAATATTTTCAGTTTATTTGTTCTCATAAGCAATTATCCAAAACTTAGGAGATAAGTGAACACTTGCCTCAAAGTGTCATATTGTCACCTAAAATTATTTATTTCTAGCTCTACTATTTTCATTCTGTATAACAATTATTTTTCATGTGATTAAAAAGAAATAATTCCAATTATCCATAGATCCCAAAATATGAATCTTCCACAGCTAATCCAACTACTGAATGATAATCTAAGTCAATTAATTAATTCAAAAAACATTCTGAGCAGCTACTACATGCCAGACACTGTAGTAAGGCTCAGGCTGAGATGTAGCAGTGAAATAAAGTCCCTGTGGTCATGAGACTTACATTCATGTGAGGGTGAGGGAAAGATAAAAATAAAAAGCATAACATTTGTTAGGAAGTGATCAATTCTAAGCACAAAAAAGGATAAGTGGAAAAAAGAGTGACATGAAGTGGAACAAAGTGGTATTTTGTAATGAGGGAAGATTTCTTTCAGATGGTGGTACTTACATAATTTCCTGGAAAAGGTAACTGAGTCAGCCACATAGGCACATGGGGCAGTAATGTTTAAGGCAGAAGAAATAGCAGAACATGAAGCAGAAACATGAAAGTCCTTTTGAAAGAAAAGGAATGAGGTGCCATGACTAGAATGCAGTGACCAAAGCAGAAGGTAGAAAGAAGGGGTGGAAGGTGGCAACTCATGCCAAGCCTGGTAGGCCTTCATAAGGACTTCCAATTTTATTCTGGGTGATATGGAAAGTAATTAGTTCTTTCTGTGTTTCTCATAATGTGTCTTTCCTCTCTGGGCCACCTGCCCTCATTAGTCCCTTACTGCCTTGCCTCTGCATTAGTTGCACAGCCTCTGGGATAGTTAGATCTCTTGACTCCAGTGTCTTCCCAACCTCCACTTCCCTCTTCACTGCCAAGTGAAGCTTCATTATAGACCTCTTGGATGATATTTTTTTTCCCTGATCAAAACTTAATAAAAACAACAACATTAATAATAGCTATATTTATAATGTTACATCCAATATTAATTTATTTTTTACATTAACCCTTGAGGCAAAAACTGCTGTTATACCCACTTTACAGATGAAGAAACTGTGGCTTAGAGAAGTTAAGTAATTGGCTTAAGTATACAGCTAGATAGCAGTGGAGACATGATTTTTTCCCCATTGTTAATCAAATGAAATGAAACTTTCTCAACCAAATATTGAAAGTCTTTCATATGAAGCTTAAATGTGAGCTAGACTGACCCAAATTCATGTGCCATCTCAATTATTAATTACATTTGACGTCTGAGGCAAGTTACTAAACTTTGACTCAGTGAACTTACCTGTAAAATGGGAATGATAATAATACTTTCCTCAAAATTAAATGAGAAAATGCACACAAAGCACTTTACACCAATCTTACTATATCATGGGCACTTAACAGATGTTGGCTATAATCATTACCTTAATATTAGCATATACATTGCATGATGCATCTGAACATAAGGGAATATTTCCATGGAAATCTATGTCTTTTTAATTGTAAGACTATATACTCAGGGTATTATTTTATCATAACATAGGTAAAACTATGCTGTATTATCAGTATACAAAAAATATATGTGAGCATTTAAAAGCAAAAATTATTCACTTTGTGTTTTAAAAAATACATATTCTTCTTTGCAATTATAACTTTTACATATGTGCCTGGCTATCAGATGGGGAGTGCCTACAGTGACAATGATGAATGCTAAAAGTATTATAATCTTCATGTTTTACTCATCTAAAACACTCAACTGACTATGACCATGAATAAGTAATAGAGTAGGATATGTCATTGTTAATAGTTTTTGTAGGTAGCTTTTGTTTGTTTGTTTGTTTGTTTCATTTGCAGTGTAGTAATATGTCTAATGATGGCAGCTTCTATTAGAAAAAATAAAGCGGTATGTCTGAAGCTTGTAAATAGTGTTGTTTGGCCAGGATGTTAATGTACGCCTGATATGTACCATTATTTAATTAGCATAGTTTCAGTCTCCCCTGTGGGCCTGTTCTTGGCTTATCTCCTATAGGAAGTGGGATGGCTTTTATTTTTAAAATGCATTATAATGGCTGGATTTTTATAAAAGCTTGTCAGCACCTCCCCAGTCCCACCGTCTGTAGCATTATAAATCCACTGTTATTGCTAACAATGTTATTGGCTAGAAGTATAATCTCAAATTTGCTGCTGTCCCAAATTTATGCAAAGCTCAGTAGAAAGCCAGTTCATCCATTCTTTTGGATCAGTGGTCTCGAACTAATTATTAGCTGCTGAATGTTTCTTTCAAATAAAGTTTTTAGTGATGAAAAACTAAATTTACAAAATCAAAAAATGTGTAACTTCTCTGTGAGCTATGGGTAAATTGGCAATCCTCCATATTCCCAGGGTTCTCCAGGTCAACCTCAGGTCTCTAAGGAGTAGTAACATCTGTGCTAAATACTCTGCGATACATCTCCAGGGAAGCCTTCCTGTCAGAGAGTGATGCTTTTTGACTGTAAATTATAGGCTCCATGTAGTTCCATGCTTTGATGATAGCGTGGCCTGTACTAAAGAACACTATATAAGAAGAAGCCATTACTAACCTTCAGTAAACATGTTGTTGAAGATGTTTATTGATTTACGCTACGAGGTTTCTCAGGAACAATTTCTCTCTGGTCTTAGGCTTTTTCTGAACAATTTTCTGGATGAAGGAATAGAGGACAATCATCATAGAGGTAGTGATCCTTGAACTTGGCCATTTTATGATGGATTGTGTTATAGGATCATTCCAGAGGAGGGAACTTTATATATTTGAGAAAGTGCATGGTGAGTTCAGTGAACAACAAGTGATTTGGTGTGTGGGTAGCATTAAATATATGAAATAGCATTTTAAGAAATAATGCTAGATATATGAGTTTTCATTTTACATAGTGTAAGCAGTATATTTTTCATGTTCCATTTAAAGCTTTTGGGGAACAAACTCATAATGATAGGAAATCTCTGAAAGCATTATAAAATATTCATAAATATTGTCTTCAAGGAACATACGGATTCCCGGGTAAGGTAAGTTTTCCAAAGAAATAAGCATAATTAAACCTAGAAATTCTGATGGATGTGAACCTTTGAGTAATTTTATTCAGCTTAATAGAGAGCTATATTTTTATATCATTTATCTAAGACTTTTATATAAATAAATGCATATATGTGTGTGTGTGTGTGTGTGTATATATATATATATATATATATATATATATTCAAATATATTGCTTTCCTATGCCCCCTTCAGAGAATATCATTAATCTATTCAATACTTTATCATCTGGTAAAAAATGCAAAGATACATAATTAAATCTAAAGTTGAAATTCAATAAATATTTGTATTGTTAAAGAATGGGTAGTTGGGTGTAAATTATTTTTCAGGATACTTGAATTCTAAATGTTCAAGTGACAAAATGTGTTTATTATAAAATAAAATTTAAAAGTATCATTTTAAATGAAATACATTAAAATGTAATCATTGCTATTTTCCAGTTACAATTAAAAAGGCAATAATTACAGGATATTTATAATTTCATCTTTCTTAGTGATTAAGAATCACCATTATGAGAATACATCATTGTCATAGCAAAATTATGTAGTCTTTCTGAGCTTGTTGTTAGTCTGTTAGCTGGCACTTCCATTTTAGGTATGCTCTTCTCTGACTCATCCCTAATTCTAGTGATTATTTCTAATCATCTGTAAATCACGTGCCCAGGTTAGCGGATTGAGTGATGGTCTAAGAAACGGTCCTAAGAAGGATGGAATCTCCTGATAAGGAAAATGTCAATATACTTTAAAATTTCATAATTTGATTTTATTCACAGGATTTGTTTCCTTATCAATAAACTGATGATATCATTAATTTCTTTTTTTTTTTTTTTTTTTTTGCGGTATGCGGGCCTCTCACTGCTGTGGCCTCTCCCGTTGCAGAGCACAGGCTCCGGACGCACAGGTTCCGGACGCACAGGCTCAGCAGCCATGGCTCACGGGCCCAGCCGCTCCGCGGCATGTGGGATCCTCCCAGACCGGGACACGAACCCGCGTCCCCTGCATCGGCAGGCGGACCCTCAACCACTGCGCCACCAGGGAAGCCCTAATTTCTTTTTTTAATATCACAAATATCTATTTTTTTTAAAAAAGGACTGAGCTAAAGAAGTAATTCTTAGAAATGTTGAAAGTTAGCCGCACCAGATAACTCACTATGTAGTTCTGTGTGACTGTGTTTCTACAGTGAAGCTCTTTGCAGTGTCTGATGTGCAAAAGCTAAAATATTAGCTATAGGCAATCCAGAGGAATAGCAAAATAATACCTTGCACTAGATTTCAGAAGACAATATCTCTCTATACCCATTTAGGCTGCTAATTTTGAATATGATTTCTAGTCAGTAGCATGTAATACACATTTAAAGTTTCCATGAATCTTTAATTCAGATATTTGGGATTTTTTGCCCAGAATTAACTTTAAAATAGTCTCTGTTCTATTTTTTGCTTACAGTGACTAGTACTTACCAGTATTTGTTATTACAAAAAGAGTAACTAGAAATAACTGGAAATATACTCCTTAGAAATATTCACACAGTCTCATGGGGTAATTATTCAATTTAGAACGTCATCATTAGGTATGTCTTCACACTTAAAGTATTTAACAAAGGTAAAACTCTCACATAATTAACATGAAGGAGATTTTTTTCACAACAATGCTTGAAGTTTTATTGATGTTTTTCAAACTTAAAAACAACATTTTGAATTTTAAGGGAACATCACTCAATCTAATCTTTATGGAGACAGAGCAAATGATATGATTTTTACTTTTTCACAAATGATTGCTTTTCAGAGGAAGAATTTAAAAGTTAAAAAATATCTTAATTTTCTTAAAGGATGACATCTGGCTTAATATTATAGTCTTGGGCAGCATTCCATACAGAAGTCTTCCTTATCCAGAGTGTTTATGACTCAGGTATCCAAATGCCCTTGCCACATTCTGTCTTGGCTTTTTGACTAATTTAAATCTTTTGTGCATTAGTTTTCTCATATTTTCTGCAAAATGTGGGCAATTAAATGAGTACGTACGCTTGCTGCCTAGAATATAGTAATTTTCGATAAAGGAAAGACTTTTTACCTGTTTTGCCTACTCTGTTTCATAATTACAATTAGAATAGTTATCAGATGTGATCTGCCAATGCATGATATCCATATATAACAATACTTCATGAGCTTATTCATGGTACTGAATGAGGAAAATAAAATTATTGAGTATAAAACCCCACAAGATATGAAGTGCAAACTATATATTTTTTCTATATATTGTTGATACATACACATACTTAAGACTAGGAAGTGGTAAAAACTGTCGTTCCAAGGGAATTATCTCTATTTTGGTCCAGATATTGCTTCTTTGATACTCTTGGTTCGGATAAACTTGTATTACGCCCCGTATATTTCTTATCCTTTCTTTGAGCTTTGACCTTACTTTATCAGGACCATATTATCTATAAGGAATTATTTTACTTCTTGCTCAAAATTTGAAAAGAAAAAATGTATCATTATTATTATCAGCCATACCACCAAGGTTTTGCTTTCTTTCATTGTGCTCTGCAAATTTTTGTCACTAAATTCTTATAGTCTGGTGCATATCTTGTTTCTTTGTTTTCACAATCACCCAGTTTTCCTTTTTCTAATATGAGTTCTTTGTGACCGTCCTTCCTATGCTATGTTCTGTGCCTGTATTATTTCCCACACTACTGCAAAATAAACAATGTTTGTTTATTTTAAGAAAATTCAACTCCCCAAATCCTTAGCGATTCATTTCCTAAATGTATATAAAAGCAGATTTTAAGCATTCATGAACATTTAAAATTTAGTTAAAACATAATTAAATTTCTTGATTCATCTCTAAAATATTGTAAGATTTATAAAAACATTAAGAATAAAAGTCGCCTTAGGAATTTTTTTAGGTAAGAAATTAACTTTTCAATACTCAGAGTATCTCTTTACATAAGTCCCATTCTATATATCTACCTACCTATTTCTTTCTGTCAATCTAGCTAGCCATCCATCCAATCATCCATCCATCCATCCATCCTTCTGCAATGGAGTGAATGCTTGTGTTCCCACCCCCAAAATTCATAAGTTGAAAGTCTAATTATAATCTGATGGTGTTTGAAGGTTGTGCCTTTAGGAGGTACTTAGGTCATGAGAATAGAGTCCATAAGAAGAGGCCAGAGAACTAGCTAGCTGTCTTTCTGCCATATGAAGTTAAAACAAGAAGCCAGCATTCTGCAACCCCGAAAAGGGTTCTCACTAGAACTCAGTCATCCTGGCATCTTCTGGACTTCCAGGCTCCAGAACTGTATGAAATAAAGTTCTATTGTTATCAGCCACCCAGTCTATAGTACTTTGTTATAGCAGCTTAAACTGATAATATCTACCTTCTATCTATCTAATGGAAATAGCCTAAATTATAACTTCAGTTATGAACTATTTAAAGTCAGTAGCATAACAATTTGAAAGAATTTCCCCTCACCTTCTTTTGGTATTTGTGTTTTTAAGTAAAAAAAGAAATGTTAACATTTACTTCCATAGAAATACTGTTAATATGAGAAAGATAATGAGTCCATAAAAATCAAAATTTTTAAATGTTCACTTTAGTGGGCAAAATATAGTAGTTAACCTGTCTTGGAGATAATATGCCAGGTAGTGATCTGTTCAGTAAATTTTCATGGTGGAGATAAGGTCTGAGCAACATTTTGAAACAACTGTATAATATATTCTGGGAAATATGAATATAGCATAATGTCTGCAGAGGAGCAAAGGTTAGATGATGAGAGATCTTACATGTGAGTCGGACTTTATCCTTTAGTTGATGGAGAATTGTAAAGTACATAAATAAATAGACAGTGCTGTGAGAAGAATTATAGTCAGAAAAGGTATTTTTGGACAATTTCAAGGATGACTAACTGGGACCAGGTAAGGAGAGGTCAGAGTAAGATGAAAAATATAGTGTGTCATTCATTTAAAAGGAAATAAGAACCGAGGAGAGATGGGAGGGATTTACTAGCAGTTGTTGAGTGACTTCCATAACTTTCCATTTTATATTTTTGTAAATTGTAATATAAATTATTGTCATAATGAAATAAATGATTAAAATTTAATTTTAGGAAAGGTTGTGAACTTCACTGAATCAGTTATATCTTGGTCAGTGTAGCAGATTCAATCATATTATAGCTTATTTATGATATATAAAGCAATATGATGTCAGTAAAAGAGCTGAAATAATTGTCTCGATATGTCTTGTTCTGTCCTTTTTTTTTCGGTTTTGTGAGCCTTCCATTCAGTTATCATTTAGTTATCAACCTTGTTACTTTGAGTTATGAGCAGAAATATTGAGAAATATTTTCTCCCCAAACATATTGTCTAATGACAGGTAAGGACTATGTCCAGTGAGTGAAAATTTAAATGTTAAAGTAAAACATTATGTTTATCAATATTGGTCTATCCTCATTCCCTCCTTTTTTAACAAAATGATTAAAAAAATCATTAAAAATTACTGTAAGTTAAAATGAAGCTCATAATTTTTTTGTTCTTTAAAGTAAAATCTTCTTTATAGTAAAATTCATTCAAAATACTATGGGCTTACTTATGATAAAGTTTTTAATAGAAGGATAAGAATTTAAATTCTGGAACAACTTACCAGAGCTAATAGTAAATAAGTAAATTTGTATAACACTTTTATCTTAAAAACAGTGCATTAAGTTGTATCTTATGCTACTTAGATAATGTGAGAGTCCTTCAAGTCACTCTAATCTCCTACCATTAGACAAAAAATAGCAGAATTCATGAGAAACCCTGAGCGTTACTGGCAGCGAATGATAGTTTTATTTTCCTTTGGAAACAACCCTCAATGAAATGCTTGTGGCTGTTTCTTCATGGCTCAGATCTGGGAATAAAGGAAGAGATAAAGTGAAATAAATACAGAATCACTGAACTATTATCAAAAGGTGGGGCTCTGCTTGGTCACTTAGGGCAAGGGCTTGGTTTACTGTGTTTGCGTCACTAGTCTGGCAGATTAGCATACATGAACATTTAAATAAACACATCTTGTGTTTCAAGAAACTTATGGCATAAAATATATTTTAACTGTTACCAAAATATCCAATATGTTTATTTATTTATTATTGTTTTAAACATCTTTATTGGAGTATAATTGCTTTACAATGGTGTGTCAATATGCTTTTTAAAAATGTTGTACACTAAAATTATGTTTTGATTATATTTTCCTTGAAATTCTTGATTTTTTTTTTCTGATACTCTACAGTTTATGTGTTGGTCTCATGTAAACAGCCCCTACAACAAACGTGAACATGGGGTTATAGTTGATATAAACATTTGTAAATATATGTGTTCAATTCAAATATATATTCCAAACTAAGTTACATAAAAAACTCACTTGAAGTACACACTTTTGGCTGTGATGATAGAAAAGAGGAAGCTGCATAGACTAATCTGTGTCCCTCTGCATCCTGACCATATTTACTCCTATTTTTCTTTCTATACTTAGAATCAAACTTGATCTCTCTACAGATGGTCTTAGCAATGGTCTTAGCGACAACATTTTATACAAAAGTACAAGCTCTGGAGTTAAACTCTTGGGTTCAAATTCCAGATTCCCACTTACTCATTATTTGTTCTTGGTCAAGTTTCTTAACTTCTTTGAGACCTTGGGTTCCCCCTATGAGTTATGGTTAAAATAAGACTTCTTATCTCATGAAGTGCTTTTGAGAAATAGATGAAATAAAAGTTTCTAGAACAGTGCCTCAATAAGATGCTAATTCTGTGTGCTAATAATAATAAGCCTTAGAGCACTCCTAATATTATGGGTTTTATATTTTTAAAAATCCTGCTAGAGCTAAGATGCCACAAATTTCTTTTTAGGGAAGAGAAATAATAAATATGTAGTACCAGCAAAGATTGAAAACAGACAAATGAAATTTAATAAAAATACCTGTGTTACGGGCATAGATTTTTTTTCCTCTATAATGTTTAGCACTTTATATAAAACAAGTAAATTTGATTCCTCTGATTATGAAGTAATAACCAACTATGGCTTTACAGCAGGTTTTGAAAGATGCTATAATGAATGATTTTTTTAAAGGGAGATTACGTGTTCAGTAATTGACACTACCTTAAGGAGATTTTAAAGCTAGAGATAGACAACGTATGTAACATATTAAAATTGAAGAGAGTATCAGATAAGTTTTCCTGTTTGCCTTTATTTGAAATAAAAACACGTTTATAGGATTCATTATTATATAAACTTTTTTTTTTTTTTTTTTTTTTAGGTTTTTTTTTTTTTTTTTTTTTTTTTTTTTTTTTGCGGTACGCGGGCCTCTCACTGTTGTGGCCTCTCCCGTTGCGGAGCACAGGCTCCGGACGCGCAGGCTCAGCGGCCATGGCTCACGGGCCCAGCCGCTCCACGGCATGTGGGATCTTCCCGGACCGGGGCACGAACCTGTGTCCCCTGCATCGGCAGGTGGACTCTCAACCGCTGCGCCACCAGGGAAGCCCCTATATAAACTTTTAAAGAGTTCTGAAAGGACCAGACAGACTGAATTAACTGATTTAATATTTTATAACATATCGGTTGTAGAAAAATTGTATGAATTTTTGTTTAACCTCTAGAAGTGTCTTTCCCCCACATATCTCCTCTTCACACGCTAATATGTGAAAGAGGTCATTTAAATATCCAGCTTTATGGTTTATAGTGTGGATTACTGTGATCAACTCTGCATCTCCAAGCAACATATCGCTATTATGCAAAACCATTGTGAACAGATGACACATTAAGAAGCACAGCTCTGCAGTGCATCTGGTCTTTGATTTTGAGAAATACAGTACTTGAGATGGAATATGCAAATGGAAAATCGACCCAAGGTCAGAGTGAGGAAAGCAAAATGACATTCTTTGTTGGTTTCAAAATGAGAAATCCATTTCTACTGCACAGTAAAGTTAAAATAAAAGTTAAAGAAAATCAGTAGAAGAAAATTTAGATATTTCACCTCCTCCTTGCTTCTTTAGCTGGAAAATAATTCAGTGATTTTTGCCACTATAGAGAAAAGGGAGAATTATTTACACTTTTATTTCCTAAGATTTTTCCTCTTGTATCTACCCTAATGAGAGAAAATGTATGTAGGTAATAGACCATTACTCTAGAATTTATCCATGGTTTTTGTTCTATTTATTGCTGTTTGGGTGACTTTGAGAAAGTATGTTTTTCTATACTCCTCTTTATTTTAAATAAGTATAATAATTAAAATTATATACTCCATTTTTCTGGAGGGATAAAAAGATTATCAACTGATTAGTAGATTTATTTAGGAAAATAAACTTTATAGTCATACTTTTCTCTGTATCTTTCTCTTTTGTGGGCACCTCAGGTACAGAGGGATCATCTAATGATATTCTTCAGTTTACGGCACACTGTCCTCATGCCTCACCCCTGTTCTTAGATATTTTTTCCTACTCCCGGCTTCTCCTTTTATGTACTTTTCTAATGAGTTTGATATATGTACTTTGATGGCCATGTTTGATAAAAAATTATATCCCATTGTGTATGCTTAATTTACATAGCTATAACTCGTTTCTTTTTTCACTCAGTCCTGTTTTTTAAAATACTATGGATTCTAATTCAGTCTTCTAAATACTGCAAAGAATTCCATTGCACGAATCCACTGCAGTTTACTTATTTATTATGCTAATATTGCTTCCAACTACCATAGATTACCTCCAATTCCCTATTACTGCAAACAAAGCTAAGATAAAGCATCCTGCTTTTTATACAGGTCTGCCTCAGTTTATGATGGGGTTACATACTGATAAATCCATAAGAAGTTGAAAATATTCATTGTACCTCAAAAATGCGTTTAATATACCTAACTTAACTAAACATCGTAGGTTAGCCTAGCCTACCTTAAATGAACTCAGAACACTTATATTAGCCTACAGTTAGGCATAAGCATCTAACACAAAACCTCTTTTATAATAGAGTATGGGACATCTCATATAATTTATTGAATACCGTACTGAAAGTGAAGAGCAGCATGGTTGTATGGGTACAGGATGGTTGTGAGTATATCCGTTGTTTACCCTTGTGATTGTGTGGTTGACTGGGAGCTGTGCTTGCTGCCACTGCCCAGCATCAGGAGAGTATCATCCTGCATAGTAACGTTAGCCTGGGAAAAGATCAAAATTCAAATTTCAAAGTATGTTTTCTGCTGAATGCGTACCACTTTCACACCATCAAAAGTTGAAAAATCTGAAGTTGGGGACTCTCTATACCTTTCTGTTTTTGTGTAGGAATTTTTCTAAGGCTTAAAACCATGACTGGAATGGCTGTGTCAAGGGAAATGCTTAATCTAATTTATTTTAATCTTATCTAATTTATATACTTAATTTAATTGAATGTTTTCAATTTTCATCAAAGGAGTACATATCTGTATCCCCAAGTTTTGAGAATTAGTATTTTTTGTTGTTGTTTGGTTCTGAACATTATGTAGTTACTAGGGTTTTTTTTTTTAAGTCTCCAGATACATGAAGCTTTTTTTTTTTTAATTAACAAACTTTATTTATTTATTTATTTTTGCGGTACGTGGGCCTCTCACTGTTGTGGCCTCTCCCGTTACGCGCAGGCTCAGCGGCCATGGCTCACGGGCCTAGCCGCTCTGCGGCATGTGGGATCTTTCCGGACCGGGGCACGAACCCGTGTCCCCTGCATCGGCAGGCGGACTCTCAACCACTGCGCCACCAGGGAAGCCCAGCAAACTATTTTTTTAGAGTTTTAAATTCACAGCAAAACTGAGTGGAAGGTATAGAGACTTCTGTGTACCACCTGCTCCCACAAATGTGCATTATCGACATTGCACATGAGAGTGGTACATTTATTACAATCATGAACCTACACTGATAACATCATTATCACTCAAAGTCCATAAGTTTGCATTAGGGTTCGCTCTTGGTGTACATTCTATGGATTTTGAAAAATGTATAATGATATGTATTCATCATTTCAGTAACATACAGTATAGTTTCACTGCCTTAAAAATCCACTCTTCTCTTGCTGTTCATTCCTTCCTCCTGCTGGCAACCACTGATCGTTTTATTGTACACATGGTTTTGCTTTTCCTAAATATCATATACTTGGAATCATACAGCATGTAGCCCTTTTGGACTGGCTAAGTAATATGCATTTAAGTTTTCACCATGTTTTTTCAGGGCTTGGTAGCTCATTTCCTTTTAGTAATGAATAACATTCCATTGTCTGGATGTACCACAGTTTATGTATCTGTTCACCCACTGAAGGACATCTTGGTTTCTTCCAAGTTTTGGCAACTATGAATAAAGCGTCTATAAACATCCATGTGGAGGTTTTTGTGTGGACATAAGGTTTCAGTTCATTTATGTAAATACCAAGGAGTGTGAATTGCCGGATGGTATGGTAAAGTGTACATTTAGTTTTGCAAGAAATTGCCAAAACCTTTTCTAAATTGGCTGTACCATTTTGCATTCCCACCAGCAATGAATGAGAGTTTCCTGTTGCTCTACATCCTCACCAGCATTTGGTGTATCAGTGTTCCATATTTTGGCCATTCTAATAGATTTGGCTGTTCTAATAGATTCATTGTTTTTTAATTTGCATTTCCCCAATGACATATGTTATTGAACTTATTATATGCCTACTTGCCATCTGTATATCTACTTTGGTAAGATGTCTCTTCAAGTCTTTTGACCGTTTTTAATTAGGTTTTTCATTTTCTTATTGTTGAGTTTTAAGAGTTTTCTGTAAATTTTGGATAGCAGTCTTTTATCAGATGTGTCTTTTGCAAATATTTTCTCTCAATCTGTGGCTTGTCTTCTCATCCTCTTGAGGTGGAGTTTTTTAATCTATTTTTTTCCTAATTTCATTTATTATGACCAAAGACCACAGTAAATGATACATGGTTCTTTTAAAATTAATTGCTCCTTTTTTAAGCTTTGTCTGTGGTCAAATTTTGTGAATGTTTCATGAATGCCGCCAAATATTTATTGCTTTGAATAGAGCATGTATAGTTCAACATAAAGTACTCTTTAATAGCACAGGCTCTGGAATTCAGAATAATTGTTTTGAAACCCGGTTTTGCCACTTCTTTCTGAGTAATCTTGAGCAAATTAAACATCCTGTGCTTAGTTTTCCCAAATAAAAAATTGAGAACAGTAAGGCACATTCTATAGATTTGGACTGAAGATTAAATAATTTATGTTAGGTATGTACACAATACCTGGTAGTGTGTTAAATACTTCAGGATTATTGTTTATTAGTTTAGAATAGTTATGAAATTCACTGCATTTCTGTATATTATTTTCTACTTGAGCTATCAGTTTTGGATAAGAATATATTAAGTGCTTTTAATATTTCATAGTTTAGTTGCCTTATTTATATGAATATAGTCTGAAGCTATATTATTAGGTATGTCTCATGCTGAAAATACTATATTGATCCATTTTTCTTTTAACAGTATATAATATACCACTTTGTTATGACACTTTGTTAGTTTTTTTCTTGTTTGTTTGGTTTTTCATTGAATACCAAATTGTTTGATATTGAAATTGACATCTTAGATTTCTTTTGGTCCATGGTCTTGTTCCTTTATTTTTAGATTTCAGCCTTTTTCTGATTTAACTGTTTCTCATATTCATGACATATTGCTCATTCTTACTTTTTTACTTGTTTGAGGATCTCTGATTATATTTGGTTTAACCATGTACATTCATTGTAGTCCCTGATATATTAAGATTTCTTTCTTCCATTTTATTTTCTATTTATTTTCATTTCATGACTTCCTTTGGATTTTTTACAGTTACTTCAGCTAATTTGAAGAACTGCTTAATCCATTTATATTCTTTTAAAGATTACCTCTATTAAGACTGATATTTATTTTTATCTTTTTATTTATTTCTTATTATTATGTGTATCTTCCCCTGAATAAAAATTATATTATTAGGTACTCTCCCTTCCCTCTTTTCCTTTTTTGTATCCATACTTCTGCTTTTGCCATTGTGTTGATTTTTGTCTAGAATTGTATAGTTTTAAGATCTTTTCTGTTTTAGACAAAAGCAAACTTTACTAAATTATATATTAATATCTAATTTATCTATATCTCTATATTTTAAAATTTTACCTTATAAAAGAAATAATACTTTTGCTAGTTATAAAGTTCTAGGCTTAAATTGCCTTCCTTATATAATTATCATTTATCTTGCAGCCAGTATTACTGTTAAGGAATCTGCTATCAATGTATAACTTTTTCTTTTATAGGTAATCTACTTTTTCTTTCTAGGAGGTTTTACAGTTATCTTTTATCTTCTATTATAGCATGTATATGATATATACATGTGTGTGCATATGTGTGTCACTTCATCTGCCCTTTTCATATTTTATGGACTTTTATTTATTTATTTTAAATATTTGTTTATTTTTTGGCTGCATTGGGTCTTAGTTGCAGCACGTGGGATCTTTTGTTGCGGCATGTGGGCTCTTCATTACAGTGTGCGGGCTTCTCTCTAGTTGTGGCGCACAGGCCTGTAAGTTGCAGCGCACGGGCTTAGTTGACCCATGGCATGTGGGATCTTAGTTCCCTGACTAGGGATCGAACCGTTGTCCCCTGTATTGCAAGACGGATTCTTAACCACTGGACCACCAGGGAAGTCCCATTTTATGGACTTTAAAAATTGGGTCTTAAATCCTGGAAAATTATCCACCAATCTTTCCTCATGTTTCCCTCATGTTTATTTATTTATTTAAAAATATTCCTCCCTCAGCTTCTTTTATACAAATATTGACATTTTACTGTTTACCAAATAGAAAACTATCTGGTCTTGTTCTTCACAGAATATCAAGTGCTATGAAAAGTGCCTGATTTGTAGTAGTTTAATATATATTTGAGAAATCAATGAGTAGGCTGAGTATAGTCGTAAATTGTATTTGAATTACAGATAGTCATTGATGGTCATGCTTTTAAAATCATACTGAGCCGTAATTATGGTATGGATTTTCCAGTTAGGTATTAATGCATAACTTGCAATATTTTGAATTAATATGTCATTGAATTCCAAAACAAATGTCTTTAAACCGTTGTTTGTGAGAAATCTGCATAAGTTTTGCATATTCTGAATGATGTATCTGCTACAGAGAAATTTGAGAAAATATTAGAAATAAAATAAATGATTCATTACATTCATATGCATATATATACTTAAAATCTGAAAAATATTAGTGAAGAAAATACTATTAATTTTAATGTATTTGGAGCATAGTAAAGCACTGGCCTCTAGTTATGTGTTCCCATCTGACACTTGGAAAATTACTTACTCTGAATTAACAAAATTTAAAAGGAGAAGTATCTAAACTTTCACTTAGGAGGCTAAAATACAAAGGCTCTAGGCTACAGAACATTTTATTAAAACATTAGAATTTAATAAAGACAAAAATAATGAGAAAGTTTTCTTTGAATAACTTATTATAATGGTCTTAGATCAAGAAAGGTTATAAAGAGATTAATTCAATTTATGAAAAACTTTAAAATAGTACAGCTGGTCAAGCTTTGAATAAATAAACATTTCACAAAAGTAGATATAAGGGGCTTCCCTGGTGGCGCAGTGCTTGAGAGTCCGCCTGCCGATGCAGGGGACACGGGTTCGTGCCCCGGTCCGGGAAGATCCCACATGACGCGGAGCAGCTGGGTCCGTGAACCATGGCCGCTGAGCCTGCGTGTCTGGAGCCTGTGCTCCGCAACGGGAGAGGCCACAACGGTGAGAGGCCCGCGTACTGCAAAAAAAAAAAAAAAAAAAAATGTAGATATAAGAATGGCTAATAAACACTTACAAAGACTCTGAACATCATTGGTCACTAGGGAAGCACAAATTAAAACCACAGAGAGATTCCCCTGAAATGGCTATGTTCAAACAACAGATAATATCGAGCGTTGCTGAAAATGTGGAGAAACTGGAACACGTATACATTGCTGGTGGAAGGTAAAATAGCTCAACAGTTTTGCGAAAGATTTTAATAGTTTCTTAAAATTTTAAATATAACCTATCATACAACTCATCTGTTTCACTACTGTCTACTCTAAAGAAATGAAAACATGTGTCTGCACAAATACATGTACATGATTGTTCATAGCAACATTACTCATAACAGCAAAAAAGAAGCAAACCATATGTCATTTAACTGATGAATAGATAAAATCTGGTGTATTCACACAATGCAATACTATTCAGAATAAACTACTGATACATGCTAAAACAGGAGTATACCTCAAAGGCATTATGTTAAGTGAAAGAGCCAGGTGCAGAAGACTATTTATTATATGACTGCATATTAATAAACCATCCTTAAAAGGAAAATTTATAGAGATGGTAAGCAAATCAGCAGCTGCATGGGACTAGGAGTATTCTGGCGATTGGCTGCCAACAGGTGTAAGGATAGTTTCTGGAGAGATGGAAAATCCTAAAACTCAGTTGTGATGGGGCAGTAAATATCTAAATTTATTAAAATCATTGAATTGCACACTTACAAAGAGTGAATTTTATGACATTTAACTTATATCTCAGTAAAACTGTTAAAAATAGTTACTGCTGTGAGGACAAATGAGAATTGCTGCATGTTGGGAGTTTGTCATAATCTTTATAAAAGAATTAAGTGAAATTACATAAAAGATTTTTCTAAACATTTAATAATATCAAAACAATAATAATAAACATTGATTGACTACTTTCCATATGCCAGATTATTAACTCATTTAATCTCACCACAGTCCTAAGAAGTACCCATTATTAACATCCCCCATTTAGATAATGAAATCAAAATCAAAAAGGTTAATCTACTCAGTAATCACACAGCCGTTAGTTAAACGAGGATATTAATCCAGGCAGTCAGGCTTCAGAGACCCTACTCTTAACCAAATTTCCCTATCACTTCTATCCATCCTGTGCATACAGCTACAGTGAGAGAAAGTACAGTCCAGTGAGAGAAAGGTGAGGTGGAACAGTGTAATTTTTTTGTATGGAAATTGATTTCAATGTTGTAATAATAATGATTAACATATTAGAATAAGTATATTTCATGCAAAATTGGGGTATATGACTAATATTTAAAGTGCTAGCTAAAATGATATGAAGAATACAGGTAAAATTTGTAGTAATTAAGACAAAGACATACTAAAACAAAATAAACTGAACACCTGTAATAAATACTTTACCTTTAAAAAAATGTATCCCTAGAAATTATTTTGCTCTCAGAACAAACATGAAAATCAATCACCAAGTGTTAAGGTAATTCTTATTTTATATTTGGTGAAGTTCTAGACTTTAACAGAAATAAAACTAAGTGATTTTCTTTCTGAGATCAATTGTAAGTCTGCAAATCAAGATGTTTGGACTTGACAAAGATCTTGGTGGTACTTTTTTTTCAGTGACTAAGAAAATATTTAGTCTAGTCTTTGAAACAAGTACACAATAATCATTTAGACTAAGTTTAAACAAATGGTAGGAAAGGAAATGAAACTATTCTTGATATTTAATTTCAAATCTAGCATCACCAAAATGCCTTTTTGAAATGACTGAAATGATAGAATGCAGTGAATGATCTATAATCTCTTTCATGTTTCAATGAATTGTGACTATAAAAAATGCCTTCAGGATTTACTTTGGAGGTTTCATCAGGATTAACATAATAAAGCATACAGGGAAAGGATTAGAAGAATCATTTTAGGAAGGGTATTAAATTTGGTATTTATAGGATTGAAAATGAAAAACAATAAATAGATACTGCAACAGGAGCCTATAATATGCCCTGTTTAAAAGACAGACAATAAATTGTCAAGTTAAGCGTGATAAAAATGATAGAATATATTGTTAGAAATATACACATCATTGCCTTTAAATATGTTTACTCTTAAGGTATGATTAAGAATTATATACCTGTTTGGGAAAATATAAAATCTAGACTAGAACTTGAGAACTGTCATCCAAATGACTCAACAGTCACATTGAAGGTTGTTACAAAGAAATTCTTCATTAGTTTTTCTCCAGCCCCTTAGGACTAAATATTTGATTATATTGACTGTTTTCAAAAGTTTCCTAAATCTTTGTCAGTGACAGGATATAATGAGGGTTTAATGAGAAGTACTATTAAATTGAATGAGTGTATTGGATTTATCTTAGACAGTATTCTTATATTACTGTCCACTCTGCATATAAAAGTCCTTTTTATGTACTTATTGAGCTGAATTAAATTAAATTACATTGAGGTTGTGGATTATAAATGCACAGGATCACAACTAAAGGGCTAGATGTCATGGAAAAACTATAAATATGTTTTTAATATAAAAGTATGACAAATGCCATTCTGCTGGAGAGATTACCATAAATCATTGAGGCTAGAATGATAACATCATTTATTTTTGGAAAAAAGGGGTATATTTTTCAGAGTTAAGAAATAAAAGCGTAATAGGAGCTATAGGTCTTATCCCAGATAAGAAGTGTTATGTGTTACCCATTAATAATGTTTGACTGTGTCTTAATTGTAGTGTTGGCTTTTTACTCACAAAGAACAAAAAGCATTTGTACAGCTCCCCTGGTGGTGCAGTGGTTAAGAATCCACCTGCCAACGCAGGGTACACGGGTTCAAGCCCTGGTTTGGGAAAGATCCCACATGCCACAGAGCAACTAAGCCCGTGTGCCACAACTACTGAGCCTGCGCTCTGGAGCCCGTGAGCCACAACTACTGAGCCCATGTGCCACAGCTACTGAAGCCCATGCACCTAGAGCCCGTGCTCCACAACAAGAGAAGCCACTGCAGTGAGAAGCCCACGCACCACAATGGAGAGTAGCCCCCTCTCGCCGCAACTAGAGAAAGCCCATGCGCAGCAATGAAGACCTAATGTAGCCAAAAATAAAATAAATAAATTTATTTTAAAAAATTAAAAAGCATTTGTAGATGAACAATTTTATAGAGGTTTCATTATACCATCACTTAACCACATATGGTTTTATTAAATAATACCAGGCAATAATTTTGTCTTATTCACACCACTGAAATCATCTTTAAGGAAAAATTGCAAAGCTGTTATAATTTTTTATTTTACTTACCAATTTTTATTTCAGTATCAATGTTTATTATATTTCCTGGCTATTACCTATTATAATAATTATTTAGCAAATAAACCATTATGTATGTAAATTGAAACGTGTAATTATGAATATATTTTAAAACTGTTTAACAGTAGAATTATCATGGTGACAAGGAGCCAGGTGACCAGAGTGATGAATCAAATGAATAAATCATTAACATGCTCATCTGATTTTCAACATTTATTTTCCTTGTTCACCTGATATCTTCCCAATTCCTCTCAATTATTTTATTAAGTAAAAAGATTTAAATGGTTATTATACTTACTGATTTTTAATGGAAATCAAATCCTTTTTCATAACATCTTTTATATCCTTTATTGAGATCTAACTCACATACCATAAACTTCACCCTTTTAAAATGTACAATTTAATGGTTTTCAGTACATTCACAGAAGTGAGCAACCAACATCACTGCCTAATTCAGAATACTTTCAATACCCCATTTCTAGTCCCATAAGCAGGCACTTCCCATTCTCTAATCTTCCAAGGTTATTTTGGCTCTTCTGAATCCCTTGCCTTTCAGTGTCATTTTTAGTATAAATTCGACAATTTCTGTAAACAGAAAAAAAGCAACTTGGATATTTATAGGGATTACATTGAATCTATGGATTGTTCTCTTAACTTTATTTTTAGATTGTTTATTGCTAGTGTACAGAAATACAATTTATTTGTTGTATATTGATCTTGTATCTTGTATCCTGCAACATATCTAAACTGGTTTATTAGTTCTAATAATTCTTCAGCCAATTTCTTAGGATTTTCTGTGTACAAGATTATGTCATCTGTCAATAGATATAGTTTTATTTTCTTTACAATCTGGATGACTTATTTCCCTTTCTGGCCCAATTTCCCTCTCTAGAAACTCCAGTACAGTGTTGAATAGAAGTAGTGAGAACATTCTTTAATCACTAAGTATGCTGTTTAGCTGTGGGTTTTTCATAGTTGCCCGTTATCTACGAAAGTTGAGGACATTTCCTTCTATTCCTACTGCCTTGAATACTTCTATCATGAAACGGTGTTGGAATTAAATACTATTTATGCATCTATTCAGATGATCATCTGCGTTTTCTGTTCTCTCCTTTATTAATATGCTTTATTACATTAATTGAATTTTACATATTACAGCACTTTTGCATTCCTGGATAAGTCATACTTGGTCATGATGTATAATTGCTTTTATACATTGTTAGATTTGATTTGTTAGTACTTTGACAGATTTTAACATCTGTGTTCATAAAGGCTGTTAGTCTGTAGTTTTCTTCAAAGTTTTTGTCTAGTTTTGTTATCAGTGTAACATTGGCCTTACAGAATCATTGTAGAAGTATTTCTCCTCTGTTTTACGGAAGAATTTGTGAAAAATTAGAATACTTCATAGAATTCACCAGTGAAATCATCTTGGTCTGGGCTTGTAAGAGGGTTGTTTAAAAAAAGTAATTCAGGGTTGTTTTTGTTTTGCTTTTTTACTTGTTTAGTCTATTCAGATTTTCAGTTTCTTCTGTCACTTTCGTAGTTTGTGTCTTTCAAGGAATTTGTCCACTCACCTAGGTTATATAAATTATAAATTTTGGCATACAGTTGTTCATAGTATTCCCCTTTAATTACTTTTTCTGTAAGATTTGTGGTGATACACTTTCTAAAATAATTTTATAATTTGAGAATTCTTTTTTTGTGTGGTCACTCTAGCTAAAGTTTGGACAATTGTGTTGATCTTTTTGAAGAAACAACTTTCAGATGTATTGATTTTTTACTTTTGCTTTTCTGTTTTCTATTCTATTTATCTCCACTCTCGTTTTTTATTTCCTTCCTTTTGCTGACCTTAAGTTTAATTGTATCTTCTTTTACTAGCTTTTTTTTTTTTTTTTTTTTTTTGCGGTACATGGGCCTCTCACTGCTGTGGCCTCTCCCGTTGCGGAGCACAGGCTCCAGACGTGCAGGCCCAGCGGCCATGGCTCACGGGCCCAGCCGCTCCGCAGCATGTGGGACCCTCCCGGACCAGGGCACCAACCCATGTCCCCTGTGTCGGCAGGCGGACTCTCAACCACTGCGCCACCAGGGAAGCCCTCTAGCTTCTTTTAAGCTTGTTCTGTGATCTTTTTACTTTTTTAATATAGACATTTACAGCTACAGATTTCCTTGTAAGCACTGTTTTGGCTCTATCTCATATATTTTTATTATGTTGTGTTTTCATTTACGTTAATCTCATGCTGTTGTCTAATTTCCCATGTGATATCTTCCTTGACTCATTGGTTATTTAGGAATGTGTTATTTAATTTCCACATATTTATAAATTTCCTCTTGTTATTGATTTTTAAATTTAATTCTATTCTCTTGAAGAACAAATTTTGAATGATTTGAATAATTATAAATTTATTGAGGTGCATTTTATGGCCTAACACAAAGTCTATTAGAGAATACCTTGTGCACTTGAGAAGAATGTTTTACTGCTGTTGTTGGGTGAAGTGTTTTATAGTTTTCTGTTATGTCTAGTTCACATATAGTGTTGTTCAAGTCTTCCATTTCCTTGTTCACTTTCTGCTTAGTTGTTCTATTCATTATTTAAAATGAAGTCACCATTACTGTTAAATTATTATTTTCCCCTACAATTCTGTCAGTTTTTGCTTTCTGGGACTCTGTTGTGAGGTACATATATATTTATAATTGTTATGTTTTCTTGATGGATCTATACTTTCATTGTTTAAAAACGTTCTCCCTTGTCTCATAAAAACTTTTATTTTAAAGTCTACTTGATCTAATATTTATGCAGCCACTGCAGCTCTCGTTTGGTTGCTGTCTGCATGGTGTATCAACCAGGGTTCTCCAGAGAAACAGAGCCATCAGATCCAATAGCCAAGATGTATTATACATTATATATATTTATTTATTACAAGGAATTGGATTACACAATTATGGAGGCTGATAGATCCCAAGATCTGCAGAGTGAGTTGGTTGGTAAGCTGAAGACCCAGCAGAGTTGATGGTTTAGTTCCAGTCTGAACCAAGCACTTAAGAACCAGGAGAGCTCATAGTATAGTTCCAATCCAAAGGCTGGCTGTTTGATTCACAGGAAGAGCCAGCATTTCAGTTTGGATCTAAAGGCAGAAAAAAACCTGATGTCCTAGTTCATAGGTCATCAAGCAGGAAGGATTCTTTTACAGCCTGTTTGCTCTATTTAGGCCTTTGACTAATTGCATGGAGCCCATTCACATTTAGAAAGGTGATCTGTTTTACTCAGTGTTCTGATTTAAATTTCATTGTCATTCAAAATACTCTCACAGAAACACTGAGTGTAATTTTACTTCAAATATCTGGGAACCACGTGGCCCAGTCAGGTTGACACATAAAATCAACTATCACATAAGATATATAGATACATCTTTTTGTTTGCAAACTATTTGTGTTTTTGAATGTAAAGTGAGTCTGTTATAGACAGCATACGGTTGGATCCCGGTTTGTTTGTTTCTTTAAAACCATTTTGCCAGTCTCCACCTCTGGATTGGAGTGTTTGGCTCATTTACATTTAATATACTAATGATAAGGTAGGATTTATATCTGTCATTTTGATATGTTTATCTGTATGTCTTACACCTTTTTTGTTCTTCTATTAATCAATTACTGCCTTCTTTATGATATTTTCTAGTGTACCATTTTATTTCCCTTGATTTTTTTTTTACTATATTCTTAGTGGTTGCCCTAGTAATTACGATTAACATCTTCACTTAAAACAATCTTGTTTGAATTAATACCAACTTAATTTATTTCAAGACTATACAAAACATATACCTCTGTCTCCCACTTCTAAGTGTTTTTATTGTCATAAAGATTACACCTTTTTAAATCACAGTTCATCAATGTAGTTTTATAATTGCTTTTTGCAGTTCTTTTATATTTGATACTGATTAAAACAAAAATACATTTGTACTATGTTTGTCATTTGCCTATGTACTTTAGTGGTATTTATTTCTTCACATGGGTTTAATTACTGTCTGGTATCTTTTCGTTTCCTCATGAAGGACTCCCTTTAGTATTTCTTGTAAAGCAGAAGATTTCTATTTAAAATCTATTTTAAGATTTTATTTCTTGTAAAATCCCTTCAGTTTTCTTTCTTTTCCTTAATCTCAGATTTCTTAATTAGTACTTCTTTTTTTTCACCGCCCTTTTCTCTATAAGAATCTATATAACTCCTTCTTGAAATTCTGACACCTGTAAAATATCAGTTGGAAAATACTGCTCTAGGTCAGTTTTAAATGTGAAATGTTCCACAGGTTAGAATAACAAAAGTCATCTACTTAAAGTTAGTGACCCTACTGAAGACAAGTAAATCTAGCACTGGAAAATTTTTTATATTTTATAAAATGTCTTTATACTTTTTCATCTTTATGAACATCCCTGAGAGGAAATAGGACAAGTGTATCAGTGGTAGATAAGTAAGTATTAAGAGTATTAAAAGTATTGAAAGTAGGGGGCTTCCCTGGTGGCGCAGTGGTTGAGAGTCCGCCTGCCGATGCAGGCGACGTGGGTTTGTGCCCCGGTCTGGGAAGATCCCACATGCCGCGGAGCAGCTGGGCCCGTGAGCCATGGCCGCTGAGCCTGCGCGTCCGGAGCCTGTGCTTCGCAACGGGAGAGGCCACAACAGTGAGAGGCCCACATATCGCAAAAAAAAAAAAAAAAAAAAAAAGTATTGAAAGTTATATAACTTTTCTTTCATCCAATTGGTAATTTATTAACCTGAGTTTTACTTCTAGATAAGATGACTCTTAAATTGTGAGATGTTTCCACTACATTGAAGGCTATCATTTTAGAAATTCTAAGTATGTCTGAGAGGTATCTTCATTTTGTGACATTGTTAATGACAGTAATTCTGAGATCTCTCTTTTTTTTTTTTTTGGAGGAGTACTTTCAATTACTATGTTCATCTTGATGTTACAAATTTTTAAAATTAATCTTAAGTAAAAATAATTAGGAAATTTCAATTATTTAGAAAAGAAAGGACAGCAGATTTACTTACTTTGGAAGGATAAATACACAATTCTGCTTAAATGAGATATAGTTACAAGATGGTGTAGCTAACTCCAAGCATTTAGTGAACACCCGTCAAATTCTTGGAGATTTTTTCCCCAGTTTTCAGTGAGTAAAAATCTGGTTGTTATCTCATTTGATATTAATTCGTGCTAATAACCGAGTGATTGTGCCAATGGAAGAAGATAACAAGAGAATGAGAGAAAGGAATCATGCAATAGTTGCTCTTACAGCCTCTGAATGAACAGATCCCAGGAGCAAACAAGTAGTTTGCCACAATTATCCAAGGGGGATCACATCCCAGGAAACAGTTATTCCACTTGAGTTCTATCACTTGCTAAAGGGTATGAAAAATAACAGTGTAATTCAGGGTCTTAAACCAAGTGTGTGGTTATGTTGTCTTCCTACCAGGCATGAGAAAGAACTGTGTTCTCATCATATACAAATAGTCACAGGGTCTCCAGAGCTCTTATCCTACTAATCAGGGAGTGTGAAAAGTTTCTTGACAGAACGCATGAATTATTTTTATTGGAAAATAATTGTAACTCTAAATATAAAATCTAGCCTTTTAACCTAGTGCTTTTTTTTTTTTCTTGAGAGCTTCTTTTTTCTTTTGAGAATAAAATTTTATTGAAGTATAGTTGATTTACAATGTTGTGTTAATTACTGCTGTACAGCAAAGTCCTTCAGTTATACATATTTATACATTCCTTTTTCGTATTCTTTTCCATTATGGTTTATTATACGATATTGAATATAACTCTCTGCACTATATAGTAAGACCTTGTTGTTTATCCATTCTATGTGTAAAAGCCTACATCTGCTAACCCCACTTCCCACTCTATCCCTTCCCCAGCCCCCTCCCCCTTGACAACCACCAGTTCTCTATGTCTGTGATTCTATTTCTGTTTTGTAGATAGCTTCATTTGTGTCATATTTTAGATTCCAAATATAAGTGATATCATATGGTATTTGTCTTTCTCTTTCTGACTTCACTTAGTATGATAATCTCTGGTTGCATCCATGTTGCTGCAAATGGCATTATTTCATTCTTTTTATGGCTGAGTAGTATTCCATTGTATATATGTACCACATCTTCTTTATCCCTTCATCTGTTGATGGACATTTAGGTTTCTTCCATGTCTTGGCTATTGTGAATAGTGCTGCTATGAATATAGGGGTGCATGTGTCTTTTCAAATTATAGTTTTGTCTGGTTATATGTCCAGGAGTGGGATTGCTGGATCATATGGTAATTCTATTTTTAGTTTTCTGAGAAACCTCCATACTGTTTTCCGCAGTGGGTGCACTAACTTACATTCCCACCAACAGTGCGGGAGGGTTCCCTTTTCTCCACACCCTTTCCAGCATTTGTTATTTGTAGATTTTTAATCATGGCCATTCTGACTGGTGTGAGGTGGTACCTCACTGTAGTTTTGATTGCATTTCTCTAATAATTAGTGATATTAAACATCTTTCCATGTGCCTGTTGGTGTCTGTATTTCTTCTTTGGAGAAATGTCTGTTTAGGTCTTCTGCACATTTTTTGATTGGGTTTTTTGTTTTGTTGTTGTTGAGTCATGTGAGCTGTTTGTATATTTTGGAAGTTAAGCCCTTGTTGGTTGCATCGTCTGTAAATATTTTCTCCCATTCTATAGGTTGTCTTTTCATTTTGTTTTGGTTTCCTTTGCTGTGTAATATAGAGATTTCTGGTTTGTATATAAGCAATCTCAACCTATGGACTTTGATACTGATCACCCTTCTCTTGAGATCATATACTGTCTTGAATTGGAGACATCCTATTCTCTCTCCAACTACAGAAAAACCAGCCCTCCCCCCAAAGTCATTAGGCCAGCACTATGAGTAGCCAACCCCCATCTTAATCTCTTCAAAAGATGTAATGCATGTAACAGAGTTAATATAGTAAGAGCACAACACAAGGAAACAATGGATTAATCTTGGAAGGACCAGTAGTAATGTGTGAGCTGATCTTTGTAAGATGAGTAGAATGCAGACAGATGGATGAAGAGAAATGGCATTTTAGGATGTTGGACTTCTTGGAATGAAGTCTTCTAGGTCTTGAAGTGCATAGCATTTAAGAACAATAAACCAACCGTTGTACATATGCCAAGGAGAACTTACTCTGAGATCAAGTTGAAATTACGGATTGGTGTTGGAATCTGAAGTGTCTTGAATGCTAAGCTAAAAACAATATTTTTAAATCAGTAATAGAAGCCTCTAAAAGTGTTTGAACATCATTAATATGATGAGATCTGTATTTGGGCAAAACAATCCTGATACCAATGCAGAATATAGTATTTAAAGGAGAGAGACCAAAAGAGACCATTGTGACAGCCAAATAAGAGATAAAATGAAAGTATCTTGAGCAATGATATGGAGTAGAAAGAGAAAGGAGAAAATAATGAGAATATTTTGCAAATAGAATCAAGAAGATGTGGTTTTAGATTATGAGAAAAATAGGTATAACAGTGACACAGGTTTCTATATTTAATAAATGGGTCATACTTTCTCCTGAGACGGAACATTAAAGAACTGGAATATGTTTTGGTGGATACAATTAAAAATCATTTTGGTATGTTTAGTATGAGTTACAAAAGGGGGTGGCATACATAAGTATATATGGGCAAATGGAAATTCATGTCTGAAGATAATATAGGAGAAAAGTCATCTAGAGTTATTGATCTGGACATGTCCGTGAGATCCTTGTTTCCACATTACAGAATCAGCTTATTGTGCAAGAGCAGTTGTTTGTTGATGTGTAAATTGTCAACCAGTCATAACTTAGAAAGTGATGGAGTACAGTTTGTCAAGTGCAGTTTTGATATTTCTTTTAAAAATAGATCATCTCTATGGTAATGTTTTTTTCTAGGCTGATGAAGTTGAAAAATCAGCTTCATTTTGTTAAGTACCAATGAAAAGAAAAGACTCTTCTTTTTAACTTGTTATGAGTTGCAATTATATTGGGTTAGCCTAAGCTGTCTTCAGTTAACACTGTGGTTGAAAGCATACATCGACATTGCTATTTTTACCTAATATACCTCTCTTTGAAAAAGAGATTTTCTAATTATTTACCTTTTCAAATAATGCACTTTTTATTTGTGTTAAAAGCTTATTAGCTGTATGTAGATAACCTTATATGAGTATAGATATGCTTATAGTAGTTACTAATCTTCTACTTGAACACTTCCCAAATTCAGCATTTTGGATCCACTCATAGCAGTGTAAATCTGGATATTATATGTGTGGAATAGCATATGGAAGACTGGATATATAGCCCCACATTCATCTTGGAATATAGTCACTTCTTTGTTCGAAATTACACTTCTTCTTTTGAGGAAATTCCTTATTCATTGTATTAAAAAAGAGCCCCTGAATACAGAATGTTCTCCACTGTCAATTCTATTCAGTCATCTTTGATTTGTTAAAACGTATTGCCAGGGAAGCCCTTCAAAAACTTGCAAAGGAAAAAAGGTTTATCTTTAGAAACGTCTTCGTCTGATTTTGGTGTGCAATCCTCTTCTAACTCCCAGCGGTTGTCCAGTGTCCTTCATAGTGACACCTATTTAATAGAGCTTATTCTTAGTTCCACTTCCCCATAAAATATACATTTGTCCTTTATTTCCTACTTCCTCAGGACCGTATGCTAGGTTAAGGTTGTTCTCTCAATGACAGAGATGACATATATATTTTACATCTTATACCCATCAGAATAATTAGCACATATCGGGCACAATATATTTTATGTCGAATGAAGAGGTGAGATAGTGAATGTTAGATGTAAAACATCAGTTCTGTCTTCCTGAACATCCCCTTCTGTGTAAGATCTTCTCTTTCTTCAGTGATGTCTACTCTGCTCAGGATTGGGGAAGTGACTGTAAGAAACAATACAGTGTAAATAAACACAATATTCATAGAGTTACCCAGAGTGGAGAAAATATCTGGGTATAAAACACTGCACACATCTGCAGGACTTCTGAGACCCACAGAGGAAAACCACATCAGAACTGAAACCTTTGATTAATAGATCTAAGTAGGAAGGCAGTTCAAAATGAGGAAAAAATTCTAAAATGAAAATATTGCTAATTAAAATATGACCAATTTTGTTTCTCAAAGCTTCACTAATATCACTGATTTTGATCAAATTACTGTCTTGACTTACTCGCTTGGCAGTGAGTTCAATTTAACTACATTGGCATGCATATAGGTTAAACTAGTGAGTGAAGGAAAATTCTGAATGCACCATTTAAATAGCAGTGAAGTTACTGTAGAGTATAATTTTTTTTAAGGTAGAGAATTCTTGAAAGTGTATTTGTTGATGTCATTTTTTAGAAAACAGAATCAAAAACATTGTGATGTGCTCTCCTACCTTCTGTAATCTTAGGAGTAATATTGGTTCCAGCAAGACCCATGCAGGAAAAGAAGGAATTCCAAATTAAATGTTGATTCATATAATCAGCTGTAGTGTTTCTTAATTGTATTTTGATGGTTTGAATTCAATAGAAACGTTTTAATTGTTTTGCTTTCATATGTTTAACTTATTTCTTTATTACTTATCAACTTTTACTATCTTCACCTTATTTGTTGTAACATCTTGGGAATCATGTAGAAACTGTCAGAAAATATAGTCACTATTCAGGGCAGAAAAATCAAGTTGCTTTATTTTATTTTATTTTATTTTATTTTCCTTACATCTAGCTGAGACTATAGGTCCTGGTAAGCTACTTAGTAGTTCATTAGATTGAGCAGTTGTCAGAGAGATCTAAGCTATTCATTCTCTTGCCCCTAGTTGGGAAGTACTTCTTTGCTTTCTTGTGACCAGCTAAGGAAAGTTAATAGCTTTTTTTGTCTTCACACGTTCTTTCCTTAATCATATCTCTGATAAATGTTCTGATCATTACTATTGATAGAATAGGTTGTAGATATTTACTAGAATTCACATGAGAGGGCTGACCCAGGGAATTTATTTACTTTCTGAATATATATTACATTTCTTCCCTGAGGCAATTTCATACCCCAGGAGTGTTTCTTCTCATTATGAACTATTTCTGTACCTGCCGAATACTGCAGATTAATCAGAAACAAAAAGCATCTGAAGAAGCAAACGCCTTAAAAAAAAAACTGTGGAAATACCATATTTGCATACTAACGCCTTAAAAAAAACTGTGGAAATACCATACCTGAATACTATTTTTAATTCAAATGAATCACTGAATTAATTTATCTCATCTTTTTAACATTTAGTAATGAAGAGGGAAAAAGATTAATAAACGTGCCTTGAGTGTCACAAAAGGGGCATGTTCCTTTATTAAAAGCATACATTCAGTAATATACAGACACTAATGAAATCAGCCCAGGGCTACTAGACAGTTAATACTTTTAAATTTATAATATCTAGGTTATATTTCTATAATGTATAAATTTTATGATTAATTTTTAAATATTCGGAAATGAAGTAACTTATAGTTTTAGCCTAATAATTTAGGCATAATTTAAGATTATACAGATAATTTATTAAAAGTCAATCCCAATCTCTTATATTATTAGAAGCAACAGACCAGTAAAAATGAATAAACAAACCAGTTGTCGATCTTGCGAGGGCTTCACTGCTGATAGTTGTATTCTTGGCTTATGTCATGTATGCTCAATTTTTCCATACTTTTCACAATTCTGCTATAATAACACTTTTTTGGGCTTTATATTAACAAATTTGTAGATTGTCCATTTATTCATACTTTGAAATGATGTTTCCTGATTTTCCACTGATGACATGAAAACTTACTATTTTACTAAAATATAGTGCCACAAACATTTTTAATCGATGTAATTAAAAATGCATAACTCAAAGTCATAGCTATTTCCATGCTGACTAAATCCTCACTTATTCTTCAATAAAAATGAAAATTAATTAGCTTAGGATCATTCAGTGTTTTTTTACCTATCTCTCATATTTAATTTGTGTTTAGCATTTTTCGTATTAGACAAGTCACAATATTAAAAAAAAAGGCCGTGCTAAAAAAATTAAGAATATGTAAAACGTGTGTTACTTTCTTGACATGCTAACTGCTAAATGTTGAGCAATTACGATTTTTTTTTTCTCATTTCTAAATTAGTGGCTTGTACAACTATGTACCTATGCAGGAAGAAAACAATGAAATTCAGTCTTCCGTAAAGAACTTTTATTTTTGTTCAGAATCCTTTATTCATTCAATATAAAACTTACAAATATTTATTGAAGATGTACTGGCTACGTTTTGAGGCCATGCAAATGTTAAAAAGATGACTATAATAATTCCTGCTTAATGTATACAAGGAATAATTAGGCTAAGATATTGACAAAATTAATTTCATTATGGTAAGAGGTATAGAAAATTAAAGGAAATTTTGCTGGAATCTAAAAAATTGAGAATATATTTAGTTGTCTACATTGTTTAAAACTTAATAATTGGAGAATTTTTCTCTCTATTCAAAAGATCTGATACTAAGCACCATATAAAATATGTTACTTTTCTTAATGCTTAAACATCCCGATCATGTTATAAAAATATAGTAGTTGGAGGTTTTGTTAGCCACCTGGAAGTGACCTGTCTTGTAGTTTCCAAAGTAGTAAGTTCTTCATTTTATTTATTTTTGGAATTCAATGGGTTAAGGAAAAGAGAATAATGTAAGAAAATGTCAAAATATGACAGCAAAACATACTAAAGCTTTGAAAGGTAGGTAGTCAATGAAAGGGAAAAGTATTTAAACTTACTTAGAGATGTAAAAAGTGTGATAGTAAACGGTTACTCCATATCAAAATCATCTAATAAACATGTGTTTTCATAGCGTTTATAATATAGCACAGAAAGTTAAAACCACTAATGGGATGAAAGGTGCTGTAAAGCAGAACACAATTCATTGCAAATGAATGACACAGATAAGAGGTAGGAGTTTAGAAGATTTGGCTGTGATGGTTAATCAAGGCTCCAAAGAGGAGTAATATTTCAGATTTTTCCCCATTTCCACTTAAAGTGACGAGAACACTAGAATATATATATATATATATGTTTCCTGTACCTGGTTATCTGTTTCTTTCTTCAGGTTGGGAAGTTTTTAGCTATAATTTCCTCAAATACATTTTCATTCCCTTTCTCTCTCTCGTTTTTCCTTCTGAGACCCCTATAATGTAAATGTTGGTACACAAATGCTATCCCCAAAATCTGGTAGATTGCTTTCATCATTTTTTTCATTTGTCTTCCTTTCTGCTATTCTGATTGGATGATTTCCATTATTCTATCTTCTCGATCACTTAGGTGTTCTTTTGTATCACTTAGTCTGTTATTTGTTCATTCTACTATATCTCTGATATTGAATTATCTAGTTTTGATGGGGTCTTTTTTATATTTTCTAGTCTAGTTCCTTGTTAAAGTGTTCATAGTGTACATCAATTATTTTCGCTGATTTATTTAACATTTTTATTATCAATGGTTTGAATTCTTTTTCTGATAAATTGTTTATTTCTGTTTCATTATTTATTTTTTCAGGGTTATTTTTTCTTGCTTTTCCAACTGAAAGTAGTTTCCCTGCCTTTGTATTTTGCTTAACTTTCTCTGCCTCTGTGAGTTTAGGTTAGTTACCTGTTGCAGTTTTGAAGGTGTGATCTTATGGGAGAGCCCCCTATATAGATCGCATGTGCCCAGTGCCTTTGGTGTGAGAGCTGGATTTGATGTGGACTCAAGTCACTTTCCTCGGGCTGTGCTGGTAGCTCTCACCTTGTCAGGAAGTGGAGGGGCTAGAGCTGGTGCTGAGTGTGAGGTGTGACTTCTACTCTGTTTAGTGACAGTTACAGCCCTTTTGAGGTGGGGGTCTAAACCCAAGTTGCTGGAGGAGAAGTACTACAGGTCAGGCCTGAGTTGGCTCTGTTCCTCTCAAGTGTGTGTTTTTTCTTTTCCCTACAACCAGGACCCTTGCCCCAGAGAGGGAGAGTGCTGAGGCAAGTGGGGCCCATATGGGCTGTCAGCTCATGTAGGCTACAGAGGTCCCGTGTGCTGCTTGTGTAGGCACCTGCAGCACCACTTAGAAGCAGCCTCTGGTGCAAGTCCCCTTTGTTCCTCACAGCCAGTCACTGCCCCCAGCCTCTGCCACCCCCTGCCCTTTTGTGGAATCCCTTTGTAGGGCAGGCTGGGTTGCATGACCCCTTGGCGCCTATGGGGACAGGGGGGCGAGCTGTGGTGGAATGGCCGTTGTCAGAGATCTGGGCTCCTTCTGAGGTGTTGCTTGAGTAAGTGCCAAAATGGCCATGACCACCCCACGCAAGCTCTGTCCCAGGACCAGCTCTCCCCTGGGTCCCATGTTTAAGTTTTTTCCCACGCCCTCAACCCCAGTCATGGCTGTCCCAGGTCCAGTGCCTCTCTGTGACATGGAGTGAGCTGGATCGGGGTGTGCAGTGAGGCTGTTGCAGAAACCTGGCAGCCACTAGGGCAGAGCTCTCTCTGCCCTTCCTTGGGGGCAAGGCTTTGTACCTGTGGTCCTCACAAATGGAGTTCGTACTTCCCACAGTCCTTCTGTTAATCCCAGAAGTCCTCCAACCAGCCAAGTGGGGTTATCTCCCCATGTAGGACCCCAGGACTAGGCATCCAATCTGTAGCTTGAACTGCTTACTCTGCAGGGTGGGTGTCTGCCTGTGTAATTTCCCTTTTCCTCTGAGACCCCCTCCCAGGGAAACAGGTCCCAACCCAGTTGCTTTTCTTCCCTTTCTACCTGATTACATGTGTATCTTTCTTATAGTCTTGGTTGTACAGGAGTCCTTGTGCCAATTTCCAGTTAGTTTTCAGTGAGGATTATTCCACACATAGAGGTATTTTTGATGTTTTCGTGGTGGAAGGTAAGTTCCATATCCTCCTACTCCGCCATCTTGACCTGAATTGTCTGGCAACTTTTAAGTCTGTGAAGTATTTATTGACTTGAAATTATTTTAACATGTGATAGTACATGCATTCATACTCTCCCGAAGTTAAACTTGTATTTATATTGTGTTTACCTGCCAAACAATTAACATTATATGGATCAGTAGATAGATGGATAGATGATAGGCAGACAGAAGGTTGGATTTCATATGCTTGCAACTCTAGACCTACTCTTTACCTTTGTCTCCTCTGCTCTGTGCCTTCGGACTTTGGCTTGCATTGACTCATCAGTGGGCTCCCTTGCAGTTGTTTTTCTCTAAGAGGAACAAGGGCAGGAGATTGGAGGGGGCAAAGAGAGTGATTTGGGAATATTTATATCCCTGCCTCCCAAACTGCAGAGACTCAGAAGTCTGGCTCTCTCTCTTGACCAAAGGTCTCAGCTCATTTAGGTCTCAGCCCTATCAGCAGAATCTTCTTTGTCGACAGTTTCCAGTAACAGTTCACTCCCTTCTCAGCACAGAATGTTAAAGAGGCCCCACTGTAACTAAGCCTGGAATTCTGCACTTTCCCTTGTAATTCTGTTTTGCCCAAATATTGTAAGTATGTCTTTCTGACAATTCTTCTTAATTTATACTAATTTGAGTGTTCCATCTGTTTTCTCTTGGAATCCTAAGTACAATAGATGGATAGAGAGTTCTTAATCACTGAAATCCACTGGTGCTAGTGGGATTTTATTTTTAAATCCCCATTATGTCTACACTTGGTGATGTTGCCAGACTTTTAGTGCATTTGTCTCCCATTTGATTACTGTGTATGTTAATAAGTATAGCACTGAGAATACTTTATAGCCATTTTGTGTTTATTAGCTGTCAGGCATTACATTAAAAGGCTTGAGCATATTAGCTTACAGCAGCCCTATGAAATAGATACTATAATTATCCCCTTTTAGAGATTAAGAAAGTGAGACTTGCAAAGGTCAAGTGACTTTCCCAAGGTCATACAGCTGGTAAGTGGTACAGTAACTGAGATTTTAAACCAAGGCATCAAGACTCCATGCTTTCAACCACTATACAGTATTGTGTAGGTACTGCTGTACTTTACTAGATAAGTATGACAACAGACAGAATAAAATTAGTTAGAAAAAAAGTACTTAGTACAATGTAGTTGCCTACTATAGATGTTATTTAATGTTAAAATTTTCATGAGAATTGAACTGTAGTGACGGTTAAAAAAAGAGTACACTTTGAACAATCTTTAAAAGAAATGTGAGGCACTGTATCACACAGTAACATACACACATAAATGGTGTAAAAAATTTAAAACCTAAAGAATTGTAACTGACACTTAAGAAAAAAAATCTATCCGTATTTTTAGAAGCCTTTAAAGTAACGTATATTTAAGGCCCATAGAAAAACTAAATAAAACCAGAATTTTGTACAGAATTGGTGATCTGCTCTCATACAAAGTGTGGTAAGTAAATTCTTTTTGCTAAATAATCACTTAAAGGAAAAAAATGAATCATAAAACTTGAAGTCTTACAGCAATAAGCAACAACCTATATGGGAGTACAGAGTATATATTTTTTGCACAGAGTTCCAGTTTTTTCCTTTGTACTTATTCTATCAAATTAAGAAATTCATAGGAAAAATTTTGTTGTGTTGATACCCTTCCAATATAATGAAAACAGGGTGTCCTCTGGTTCTAGTCTTTTTCTTGTTGAATGTAGTTGTGAGAGTAAGGATTAATTCATAATATAGGCATGCCTGATTTTATTGCTCTTAACTTTATTGTGCCTCATAGATGCTGTGAATCTTACAAAGTAAAGGTTTGTGACAACCCTGCATCAAACAAGCCTATTGGTGCGATTTTTCTAGCAGAGTTTGCATACCTCATGTCTCTGTGTCACATTTTGATAATTCTTACAATATTTCAAACATTATTATTATATTTTTTATGGTGCTCTGTGATCATTGGTGTTACTGTAGTGGTTGTTTGAGGGTGCCACAAACAAGACCCTTAAAAGACGGCAAACTTAATTGATAAATAGTGTGTGTGTTCTGACTGCTCCGCCAACCAGCCTTTCCCTCACATCTTCCCCTCGTTTCAGGCCCTCTATTCCCTGAGGCACAACGATATTGAAATTAGGCCAGTTAATAAGCCTAAAATGACCTCTAAGTGTTCAAGTTAAAGGAAGACTTGCATGTCTCTCATTTTAAATAAAAAGCTAGAAATGATGAAGCTTCATGAGGAAGGCATGTCTAACCTAGTTGATAAAGAAGCGACAAGTTTTGGGAAGATTGACTCCAATTCTGAAATTTCTATTGTGGGTAAGATGCTGTCAAACACCGTTGCATGCTACAGAGGAATCGTTCATGAAAGGAAGAGTCAATCAATGTAAGAAACGTCACTGGTGTCTTATTTTAAGAAATGGCCACAGCCGTCCCAGCCTTTAGCAGCCACCACCCAGAGCAGTCAGCAGCCCTCCACAAGCAAAGACCTCCCCCAGCAAAAAGATTATGACTTGCCGAAGCCTCGGATGATGGTCAGCATTTTTTTTTTAGCAATAAAGTATTTTTAATTAAAATACATACATTGGTTTTTAGACATCATGCTATTGCACACTTAATAGGCTACATTATATTATAAATATAACACTTATATGCACTGAGAAACCAAAACATTTGTGTGATTCACTTTATTGTGATAGTTGCTTTATTGTGACTGACTGGAACTGAACATTCAGTATCTCCGAGGTATACCTGTATTAGTCTGTCCAGCTGAATTTATTATATTCAGATAAGCTGACTAGATTTAAAAATAGCTATTCTTAAAGGGGGCAGAATGTATGTATAAAGATGTATTTGTGTTGGCCATACTAATTGGTATAGCTACTATTTAATCAGGTAGAAAAGCAAATGTTTAAATTGTTTCCTTTAATGAGGGAAATTCTACCTTTGTAAATGGCATTTATATGTGTGAGAAATGAGTGAGAAGTATAGCAGAGGAACTTCAGAGATGGTCCAAACTAAATGATTTTGAGTCTTAATTCTAGTCTTAGAATCACTGAAAGAGAGAGAGTACATGTTCTTCTCAACTTTTCAGATGATTGAGGGAAAAGTGCTTCTTAATTACATTGCATGCATCAGTTTTTCACATTTTCAAACATTATTCATAAATCAGTTTGCTCCAAATCAGTTAAAACTTAAACATTTTCTTCAAGGAAAAAAAAAAAGAAACAAACCTACAGCAACAATAACAATAATAAAGCTATTTACTACTGGGAGAGGTCTGAGAGGCCTTTACTATTTTTCAGGGTTAGGAAAAACAACAGATGTTATCTAAAGTTCAAGACCAAGGACATGGAGAAGTACACCTGCTACAAACAGCAAGAGTGTTCCTCCTTCCATTCCCTGCCTCACCTTCTCCCTACAGCACATACTTCCCTACTTAGACACACATTTTGTTTAAGTTCATATATCTCAATGCCATCTGAATTGTGAATCCCATCTTGGTTTCTCCTACTGTAGAATCGAATTAAGAAGTTAGCAAGTGTACTATTCTGGTTCTAAACAACAGCAACTTAAACCAGGAAGGCTGAGAAGCATGAATCCTATGTCAAACTCTCTAGAAAAAGTCTATAAATTCTTAGTGTAGTCTCTTCTAATGCTTAAACCACCTTTACTGTCATGACAGTCTTTCTTATTTGTGGATTCTTCATAATGGAGCTCGTTTTCTCTTGTTCTGTCAGTACAGCTGAAAGATGGCTGATCACCATTTTCTAACACTCCTTTCAGTTTAGTTTCTATTCATAGAATTGAAGTTTTTTCACTTTTGCCTTTTCCAGAATGAGCAATCCAATTGTTCCAGTTATTCTTTTATTTGACATTTTCAACTTTTATCTCTAATTGAAACTCTTTATCTTGTTCATATTTTTGTTTGGATGACATCCAGAGTTCTGAGTTGGGGTGCTGTGCTTTTTCTTATTTACTGAGTTCTTTAATTTGTGTTCCATTATAGTTTGAGTTTCCAGGTTGCTATCCAAACCAAGGTTTTTTTCTGAAATATTTTAACACTAATCGTTCATTGTGTAGATGTTATTTTTTCCTCAAGTACCTTATGTTTGTGTCCTTTACCTGTCTGTTACAATTACCAAATATTCTAAAATTAACATTTCAATATTCTAGTTATTGCTTTCTCATATATACTCTCTTATAAAGAGATTTTTTAAAATGCTGGTCTGTGATTGGCTTGGCAATAAAATTTATCTCAAACATCCTATATATGATAAGGATCTATAAATATTTGCTTAATTTGGTCATCCATGACATTGTTAGGGATTTTCTGGATTAATACATAGAGGAAGATTGTGAGGCTGTATCAGACTCATCACAAAATTGTGACAGAATTGAATAAAAGTGTCTATGATCTGGTCCCTTTTTTCTCAGATATTTACTGAATTGTATGAATCAGTCTTAAGCATTGGTCCCTCTGTTATCTCTATCTATCATCTATCTATCTATCTACCTGTCATCTGCCTCTGTATCATCTTCTACTTGCTACATTTCCCCCACTCTATCACATTATTCATTTGATCATTAGAGATTAGGTTAGTACATAGATTACTAAATCATTTTGCCTGTTAATTAAAATCCTGACCATTTAAGGCTAGTCACAAATTGATGTTATAAAAACTTTACCTTGATGTGATTAGATATAAGAAAATTACCAATGGCTCATAATTTCTTTTATTTCTATGTTATGGAACATAAATAGTTGTCTTTTAATTTTAAGAATTTCTAGGTGTTTGATAATTTTTAAATTAATAAACTTTATTTTTTATAGCAGTTTTATGTTCACAGCAAAATTGTTTGGAAAGTACAGCGAATTCTCATATACGCCCATTCCCACACATGTCCAACCTCCTCCCACTATGAACATCTGTACTACGATGGTATGTTTGTTACAGTCAATGAACATACATTGACATATCATTATCACCCCAAATCATTAATTTATATTAGGGTTCACTCTTGGCATTGTGCATTCTGTAGATTTTAACAAATATACAGTAACATGTATCCATTGTAATATCATACACAATAGTTTCATTGTTCTAAAAATCCTCTGTACTCTGCCTATTTATCCCTCCCCCTCCCCCTTAACCCCTTGTAATCACTGCTCCTTTTGTTTCCATAGATTTCTTTTCCTGAAGGTCATATAGTTGGAATCATACAGTATGTAGCCTTTTCAGTTTGGCTTCTTTCACTTAGAAATATGCATTTAAATTTCCTTCATGTCTTTTCATGCCTGGAAAGCTCATTTCTTTTCAGCACTGAATAATATTCCAGTGTTTGTATGTACCACAGTTTTGTTTATCCATTCACTTACTGAAGGTCATGTTGGTTGCTTCTAAGTTTTGGCAATTATTTCTATATTGCTTTACATTGTTGGGTTAGTTGCTCCTGTATAACAAAGTGAATCAGCTATATGTGTACATATATCCCTATATCCCCTTCCTCTTGCGTCTCCCTCATACCCTCCCTATCTCACCCCTCTAGGTGGTCACAAAGCACCGAGCTGATCTCCCTATGCTATGTGGCTGCTTCCCACTAGCTATCTATTTTACATTTGGTAGTGTACATATGTCAGTGCCACTCTCTCATTTCATCTCAGCTTACCCTTCCCCCTCCCCGTGTCCTTAGGTCCATTCTCTACATCTGCATCTTTATTCATGTCCTGGCCCTAGGTTCTTCAGAACCTTTTTTTTTTTTAAGATTCCATACATATGTGTTAGCATATGGTATTTGTTTTTCTCTTTCTGATTTACTTCACTCTATGACAGACTCTAGGTCCATCTACCTCTCTACAAATAACTCAATTTCGTTTCTTTTTATGTCTGAGTAATATTCCATTGTATATATGTGCCACATCTTCTTTATCCATTTGTCTGTCAATGGGCATTTGGGTTGCTTCCATGACCTGGCTATTGTAAATAGTGCTGCAGTGAACACTGGGGTGCATGTGTCTTTGAATGATGGTTTTCTCTGGGTATATGCCCAGTAGTGGGATTGCTGAGTCGTACGGTAGTTCTATTTTTAGTTTTTTAAGGAACCTCCATACTGTTCTCCATAGTGGCTATATCAATTTACAATCCCACCAACAATGCAAAAGGGTTCACTTTTCTCCACACCCTCTCCAGCATTTGTTGTTTGAAGGTTCTCTGATGATGCCCATTCTAACCTGTGTGAGGTGATACCTCATTGTAGTTTTCATTTTCATTCCTCTAATAATTAGTGATGTTGAACAGCTTTTCATTTACCTCTTGGCCATCTGTATGTCTTCTTTGGAGAGATGTCTATTTAGGTCTTCTGCCATTCTTTGATTGGGTTGTTTTTTTTTAATATTGACCTGCATGAGCTGTTTATATATTTAGGAGATTAATCCTTTGTCTCTTGATTCATCTGCAAAGATTTTCTCCCATTCTGAGTGTTGTCTTTTCATTTTGTTTATAGTTTGTGACATAAATCACAGAGTGTTCTTCCTATGTTTTCCTCTGAGAGTTTTAAAGTGTCTGGTCTGACATTTAGGTCTCTAATCCATTTTGGGTTTATTTTTGTGTATGGTGTTAGGGCGTGTTCTAATTTCATTCTTTTACATGTAGCTGTCCAGTTTTCCAGCACCACTTATTGATGAGACTGTCTTTTCTCCATTATATATCCTTGCCTCCTTTGTCATAGATTAGTTGACCATAGGTGCGTGGGTTTCTCTCTGGGCTTTCTATCCTGTTCCACTGATCTATATTTGTGTTTTTGTGCCAGTATCATATTGTCTTGATTACTTTGATTACTTGATTACTTTGATTACTTGATTACTTGATTAGCTTTGTAGTATAGTCTGAAGTCAGGGAGTCTGATTCCTCCAGCTCTTTTTTTCCCTCAAGATTGCTTTGGCTATTCGGGGTCTTTTGTGTCTTCATACAAATTTTAAGATTTTTTTGTCCTAGTTCTGTAAAAATGCCATTGGTATTTTGATAGGGATTGCATTGAATCTGTAGATTGCTTTGGGTACTGTAGTCATTTTCACAATATTGATTCTTCCAATCCAAGAACATGGTATATCTGTTTGTGTCATCTTTGATTTTTTTCATCAGTGTCCTATAGTTTTCTGAGTATGGGTCTTTTACCTCCATAGGTAGGTTTATTCCTAGGTATTTTATTTTTGTGCAATGGTGAATGGGATTATTTCCTTAATTTCTCTTTCTGATCTTTCATTTTTAGTGTATAGTAATGCAAGAGATTTCTGTGCATTAATTTTGTATCCTGCCACTTTACCAAATTCATTGATTAGCTCTAGTAGTTTTCTGGTGGCATCTTTAGGATTCTCTATGTATAGTATCATGTCATCTGCAAACAGTGACAGTTTTACTTTTTCTTCTCCTATCTGTATTCCTTTTATGTCTTTTTCTTCTGATTGCCATGGCTAGGACTTCCAAAACTATGTTGAATAATAATGGTGGGAGTAGACATCCTTGTCTTGTTCCGGATCTTAGAGAAAAGGCTTTCAGTTTTTCACTATTGAGAATGATGTGTGCTGTGGGTTTGTCATATATGGCCTTTATTATGTTGAGGTAGGTTCCCTCTGTGCTCACATTCTGGAGATATTTTATCATAAATTAGCGTTGAATTTTGTCGAAAGCTTCTTCTGCATCTACTGACATCATATGTTTTTTATTCTTCAGTTTGTTAGTATGGTGTATCATATTGATTGATTTGCGTGTATTGACGAATCCTTGCATCCCTGGGATAAATCCCACTTGATCATGGTGTATTATCCTTTAGATATGTTGTTGGAGTCTGTTTGCTAGTATTTTGTTGAGGATTTTTGCACCTATATTCATCAGTGATATGGGTCTGTAATTTTCCTTTTTTTGTAGTATCTTTGTCACGTTTTGGTATCAGGGTGACATTGGCCTCATAGAATGAGTCTGGGAGTATTTCTTCCTCTGCAATTTCTGAAAGAGCTTGAGAAGGATGGCTGTTAGCTCTTCTCTAAATGTTTGATAGAATTCACCTGTGAAGCTCTCTGGTCCTGGACTTTTGTTTGTTGGAAGATTTTTAATCACAGTTTCAATTTCATTACTTGTGATTGGTCTGTTCATATTTTCTACTTCTTCCTGGTTCAGTCTTGGAACGTTATACCTTTCTAAGAATTTGTCCATTTATTCCAGGTTGTCCATTTTATTGCCATAGATTTGCTTGTAGTAGTCTCTTATGATGCTTTGTATTTCTTTGCATTTCCATTGTAACTTCTCCTTTTTCATTTCTAATTTCATTGAGTCTCCTCCTTCTTTTTCTTGATGAGTCTGGTTAAAAGTTTATGAATTTTATTTTTCTTCTTAAAGAACCAGCTTTTAGTTTCTTGATCTTTGCTATTGTTTTCTTTATTTCTATTTCATTCACTTCTGCTCTGATCTTTATGATTTCTTTCATTCTACTAACTTTGGGTTTTGTTTGTCCTTCTTTCTCTAGTTCCATTAGATGTAAAGTTAGAGTGTTTGAGATTTTTCTTGTGTTGAAGTAAGACTGTATTGCTATAAACTTTCCTCTTAGAACTGCTTTTGCTGCATACCATAGGTTTTTAGATCATCGTGTTTTCATTGTCATTTGTCTCTAGGTATATTTTGATTTCCTCTTTGATTTCTTCAGTGATCTCTTGGTTATTTAGTAACGTATTGTTTAGCCTCCATGTGTTTCTACTTTTTACGTTTTTTTCCCCCTGTAATTGATTTCTAATCTCATAGCATTGTGGTCAGAAAAGATGCTTGATATGATTTCAGTTTTCTTAAATTTACCAAGGCTTGATTTGTGACCCAAGATGTGCTCTGTCCAGGAGAATGTTCCATGTGCACTTGAGAAGAAAGAGTAATCTGCTGTTTTTGGATGGAATGTCCTATGAATATCAATTAAATCTATGTGGTCTATTGTGTCCTTTAATGCTTATGTTTCCTTATTAATTTTCTGTCTGGAGGATCTGTCCATTGGTGTAAGTGAAGTGTTAAAGTCCCCCACTATGATTCTGTTACTGTCGATTTCCTCTTTTATGGCTGTTAACATTTGCCTTATGTATTGAGGTGCTCCTATGTATGGTGCATATATATTTATAATTGTTGTATCTTCTTCTTAGATTGATCCCTTCATCATTATATAGTGTCCTTCCTTGTCTCTTGTAATATTCTTTATTTTAAAGTCTATTTTATCTGATATGAGTATTGCTACTCCAGCTTTCTTTTGATTTCCATTTGCATGGAATATCTTTTTCCATCACCTCACTTTCAGTCTGTATGTGTCCCTAGGTCTGAAGTGGGTCTCTTGTAGACAGTGTTTATATGGATCTTGTGTTTGTATCCATTCAGCAAGCTGGTGTCTTTTGGTTGGAGCATTATATGTATGTTCCTTTGTTTTGGGTTGTTTTTGTAGGTCCTTTTCTTGTCTTGTGTTTCCCACGTAGAGAAGTTCCTTTAGCATTTGTTGTAGAGCTGGTTTGGTGGTGCTGAATTCTCTTAGCTTTTGCTTGTCTGTAAAGCTTTTGATTTCTCTGTGAAATCTGAATGAGATCCTTGCCGGGTACATTAATCTTGGTTGTACATTCTTCCCTTTCTTTGCTTTAAATATATCTTGCCACTCCTTTCTGGCTTGTAGAGTTTCTGCTGAGAAATCAGCTGTTAACCTTATGGGAGTTCCCTTGTATGTTGTCATTTTTCCTTGTTGCTTTTATTAATTTTTCTTTGTCTTTAATTTTTGTCAGTTTGATTTCTCTGTGTCTTGGCATGCTTCTCCTTGGGTTTATCCTGCCTGGGACTCTCTGCACTTCCTGGATTTGGGTGGCTATTTCCTTTCCCCTGTTAGGGAAGTTTCAACTATAATCTTTTCAAATATTTTCTCGGGTCCTTCTCTCTCTCTTCTCCTTCTGGGATGCCTATAATATGAATGTTGGTGTATTTAATGTTGTCTCTTTAACAAGGTCTCTTAGGCTGTCTTCATTTCTTTTCATTCTTTTTTCTATATTCTGTTCCACGGCAGTGAATTCCACCCTTCTGCCTTCCAGGTCATTTATCCGTTCTTCTGCCTCAGCTATTATATTTATTCCTTCTTGTGTATTTTTCATTTCAGTTATTGTATTGTTCATTTCCGTTTGTTTGTTCTTTAGTTTTTCTAGGTGTTTGTTCTTTAATTCTCTTAGGTCTTGGTGAAACATTTCCTGCATCTTCTCGATTTTTGCCTCTATTCTTTTTTGCAAGGTTCTGGATCATCTTCACTATCATTATTCTGAATTATTTTTCTGGAAGGTTGCCTATCTCCGCTTCATTTAGTTGTTTTTCTGGGGTTTTATCATGTTCCTTCATCTGGAACATAATACTGTGCCTTTTCATTTTGTCTATCTTTCTATGAATGTGGTTTTCATTCCACAGGCTGTAGGATTGTAGTTCTTCCTTCTGCTGTCTGTCCTCTGGTGGATGAGGCTATCTAAGAGGCTTGTGCAAGCTTCCTGATGGGAGGGACCGGTGGTGGGCAGAGCTCAGTAAAACTTTAATCTGCTTGTCTTCTGATGGGTGGCACTGAGATCCCTCCCTGTTGGTTGGTTGGCTTGAGGCGACCCAGCACTCTTTGGTGGGGCTAGTGGTGGACTCTGGGAGGGCTCACACCAAGGAGTACTTCCCAGAACTTCTGCTGCCAGTGTCCTTGTCCCCATGGTAAGCCACAGCTGCCCCTGCCTCTGCAGGAGAGCCTCCACCACTAGCAGGTAGGTCTGGCTCAGTCTCCTACGGGGTTACTGCTCCTTCCCCCTGGCTCCTGATGCTCACACTGCTTTGTGTGTGCCCTCCAAGAATGGAGACTCCTCCAAGAGTGGAGTCTCCCCCAGTCCTGTCAAAGTCCTGCAATCAAATCCCACTAGCCTTCAAAGTCTGATTCTCTGGGAATTCCTCTTCCCCTTGCCAGACCCCCAGGTTCGGAAGCCTGACGTGGGGCTGAGAACCTTCACTCCAATGGGTGGACTTCTGTGGTTTAATTGTTCTCCAGTTTGTGAATCACCTACCCAGTTGTTATGGGATTTGATTTTATTGTGATTGCGTCCTGTCTACTGTTTCGTTGCAGTTTCTCCTTTGTCTTTGGTTATGGGGTATCTTTTTTGGTGAGTTCCAGTGTCTTCCTGTCGATGATTGTTCAGCAGTTGTGATTCTGGGGCTCTCACAAGAGTGAGTAAGCACATGTCCTTCTACTCTGCCATCTTGAACCAATCTCCAGATGTCTTTTGCAAACATGTTCTTCCAGTCTGTGGCTTGGCTTCTCCTTCACTTGGCATTTACTTTTATAGAAAAGAAATTTTTAATTTTAATTAAGTCCAACTTATCAATTGTTTCTTTCATGGATTGTGCTGCTGGTATTGAAACTAAAAAGTCATTGCCATACCCAAGATCATCTAGGTAGTCTCCTGTGTTATCTTCTAGGAGGTTTTATAGTTTTGCATTTTACGCTTAGATCTATGATTCATTTTCAGTTAATTAGTATGTAGGATGTAAGGTCCAGTTGGCCCAGCAATATTTGTTGAAATGACTCTCTTTCCTCCATTGAATTGTCTTTGCTCCCTTGTCAAAGATCAATTGAGTATATATACATGGGTCTATTTCTGGACTCTCTATTCTGTTCCATTATGTTTAGTTGTCTGTTCTTTTGCCCATACCACACTATCATCTTGATTAATGTAGCTTTGTAGTAAGTCTTGAATTTGGGTAGTGTCATTCCTCTGGCTTTGTTCTTTGACTTCAATATTGAGTTGGCTATTCTGGGTTTTTTGCCTCTCCATATAAGCTTTAGAATCAGTTTGGTGATGTCCATAAAATAACCTGCTGGGACTTTGATTGCAGTCTATAGATCAGGTTAGGAAGTACTGACATTTTGACCATATTGAGTCTTCCTATCCATGAACATGGGATATCTCTATTTGTTTAGTTTTTGTTTAATATGTTTTATCAAAGTGTTTTTGTTTTCCTCATAGAGATCTTGGACATGTTTTTTTAGATTTGTACCTAACAGTTTCATTTTTGGAGTGCTAATGTAACTGATACTGTGTTTTTAGTTTCAAATTCCACTTGTCCATTGCTAATATATAGGAAAGCGATTGGCTTTTATACATTACCCTTGTATCTTGCAATGTTGCTATAGTCAGTTATTAGTTCCAAATGGTTTTTTGTCAGTTATGTTGGATTTTCTATATACATGAGCATGCCATCTGTGAACAAAGACAGTTTTATTTCTTACTTTCCAGTCAGTATTCCTTTTTTCCCCCCCTCGATTTCATGTCTTATTGCATTAGCTAGAACTTCCAGTATGATGTTGAAACGTGGTGATGAGAGAGTACATCCTTTTCTTGTTCCTGATCTTAATGAGAAAGTTTCAGGTTTCTTAGTATTAAGTATGATGTTAACTATAGTTTTTTAATCAATTTTTTAATCAAATGTTCTCCTCTTCCCAGTATGCTGAGTTTTTTGTTTTTTATGTTGAAAGGTGGTTTGTTAGAGTTTATCAAGTGTTTTTTCTGTATCTATTGATATGTTCAAGATTCTTTAGCCTAATATGATGGATTTCATTAATTGACTTTCAAACCAGTCTTGCATACCTGGGCTAAGTCTCACTTGGTCATAGAGTATAATTCATTTTATATATTGTTGGAATTTGTTAAGAATTTTGGCATCTATATTCATTAGAGATATTGGTGTATAATTTTTTTCCTCTTATGTTTATCTGGTTTTGATATCAGTGTAATGCTAACCTCATAAAATTAGTTAGGAAGTATTTCTTCTGCTTCTATCCTCTGAAAAAATATTGTAGAAAATTGGTATAATTTTTTCTTTAAATATTTAGTGGAATTCATCTGTGAACTTATCTGGGTGTTCTGGTGCTCTCTCTTTTGGAAGATTATTAATTATTGATTCAAGTTCTGTAATGGATATAGTCCTATTCACATTGCAGAAGTCACATAAGAAGAAATAGACTGTGTCTTTACAGGAATTGGTCCATTTCATCTAGCTTGGCTTATTTAATTCAATGAATATTTTCAGATGTATGTAACTTACCAGGTACCATTCTAAGCCCTGGGGACACAGAAAAGAACAAAAAAGATACTGTCCCTGTGTTAAATGAGCTTACATACTTGTGGGTGGAAATAGAAAATCAGTAACTGATTGATTAGCAAGATCTTTATTTGGGGGTGCTATAAAGAGAATGAGAAAGTAGGTAATTTATTCCCTTGTATTTAGAATTCAGAGAAGGTTTCTTAAGGAAGTGCATTTGTACTGAGACCTATGTGACAAAAAGGAACTAGTTTTTCAAACTGGAAGATCTATGAGTGTAGTGGTCAAGGCAGTGTAAACTCCAAATAAAAGGTTTACTGTGGAATCAACTTGGTAAAACAAAAGAAAGAAGGTCATGTATGTGGAGTGTATTACAGTTAGTTATGTTTTTCCATCTGTAATGTCTAGTTTTCCATGAGGTTCAAACATTCTAGGTTTAAGAAAAATATTCTCTAAATATATATTAAACTTTTGTGGCCTCAGACCATTCAGACACCCTACAGTTAACACCATATAATTATTTCTTAAATAATAAGTACAATAAAAGTTACCTATAAAATAAAAGTTACCTATAAAATATATAATATTTAGAACCAGATTCGAATTATTTTATATTTCTTTGTTTTTAGTATATAGAATTCTGATATAAAATTAATAACATAATATCAAAAGATAACATTAATTCACCACTGAAGATCAGGTACTAAGCTCAAAATTGTCTATGGTATATCTTATTTATCAAGTCGATTTTACTAATAGAAAAAATGGAGTCAATGAAATTAAAATAACTGGTCAAAGTTCATATCATAAAAAAAGGTAAAATTAGAATTCTTATGGTAGGCACCTTGTTTTTAGATCCTTAATTTTTAAGTACAAATCTATGGTCCCTCCAGTCTGATAAACATAAATCAATCACAGTAAGGCAAGTGATCACATTGTCAGAATTTCTAATACTGTAATTTGATTTGAAATTCTTTTATTTTGTGACTTTGTATCTAATACAGTATTGTGCTTAATATTTTAGTATTTTCATTTATGCTATCTTGTAAATGTATATTTTGGTTACGTGGATTGATAATTCTTTTTAATTTTATTATAAATGGGAACAAATTTGAAAAATTCTCAGTTGTGTTATAGATTTGCTAAAAGAAGTCAATTTAATATTCATTTATTTGAAATGCATTTTATAGCTAGTTTTTCTATTATCTATCTATTCCACTAAGTTTGCGCTTCTCTAACTGAAATACTCTTTGTTCTGGGATATTAGCTATATTCTTCATCTAGCTAATATGACTTTGAAATATGTATATATATATACATATACACATGTACACATGTACATATATGAGTCATCCTGACATATCACATTTTTATCAAAATTTAGGGGAAATTTATCTTTACAATAAATTATACATCATATTATTGAATGCAAATTATGAAAAAATTTCAAAATAAGAGATTTCAAAGAAATTTTATTTGTGTGATAGGCAGTTTCTGATTGTTCCCCAATGCTCTCTGCCTGAACGTTTCACTCTTTTCTATCATTAAATTTATTTAGATACAAGAATTTGAGAACTACTGCATCTAGAAATTTCTTTAATCTATGATTTACATTATTGAAGTTTTCCAAACTATTAAAAGAGGAGATGCTGAAGTTCAAAAACATTAATGTCATTAAGCAGCCATGGTTAAGTTAGTGTACAGTCTGTTTGTCCCATTATAAGATAGATGAATTGAGCAAAATAATCTATGACTTAGGTTAGTATATGTCAGACATTGGACTAAACCCTATCACTAAAAAGCTCAGACTAGTTGTATTAATTAAAGTCTAATATACTGGCTAGGGATGAATACAATGGATAATATAATTCAACTGTAAAACACTAACATTAATGGTATATTTTTTAAAAGGAATGACCTAATTTCTTAGATACAGAAGTAAAGCTAACCTAAGAAGAGCTATTTGGGACAAGAACAAATTTATAAGCTAGGACAAAACCTTATTAGAGACAAGGATTTCTATTTATAATTTGTTTGTATTGTCAGTCTACCTTAATTTGATCTTCTTTTCTATTTTTATTTTTTGCAGTATATCTTATTTGGAGCAAAGTAAAATAGCACTTTGTACTCATTGAGCATGTTTCATCAGAAAGGTTAATGTGTTTTTCAAACTCATTAATTATTACATCATTCCCAGGGGCATGTAACATATTATATAGGTGAAGAAATTTATAGCTGGATTTATAAACAATTTTGCCCTATCACATTGAAATGAAATGACCAACCTTTAGCCCATGGTAGGTGCAAAACAGAGGTTCAACTAATATGAATATAATTTGGGGAGTTGTGGGGGATCCAAATAAATATCTTCAATTAGACAATGTTGATTAAAAAGAGGTAAATGTGCTTCTGCATATAGTAAACAATTCATTAAGGAAGACCTGATATTTGCAGTCATTTTAACTTAATATTTTGAGAAGAAATAGAAATTAGTGACTGCTAATCCTGATTTTGATGTAATTTGGGACAGAGGGTTAAACAGTCAATTTTAAGTAAAAGTAATTAAAATCTAAATATTATTCAAATTATCTGTAAACTTTCTAGTAAAGAATCTGATCTGTTCAAAACTAATGGATCTACCCTTCTTTTAGAAGGAAGTAGGTTATCATAAAACTTACAGAACACAGTAAAAATTCTGGTCCAAGCATTAAGAGGCAGTTAGAGTTATACTAGAATAATTTTTCATTAAAAACAAAAGAAGTGCGTGTTCAAAAATACCTAGAGATTATGCATTAATAATTACTTGATGAAATATGCTATATAAAAAGAAGTTTTGCTGACTTCATGATCTTAGGGGAGTTATAGGATGGACCAGCCTTCCTACTTTTAATTTAAGAATACTTTCTAAATATTGTACCAATTTTCATTTATTTTTAAGAGAAAAATGCACAGATAGTAGGTATAAATAATTCAGAAAATTAGTATGAATGCATTATTTTAAAAGGAAAACTCATGGCTTGTTTGGATGTAAGAACTATATAAAGTGATTACAATGTTTTCTCATGAATATGTCAAAACAGGAAACTCACAAGCATTTTAAGAGTGCCATTCCTGAATCTTATCACTAGCTTATGGTGAGTCTTCTTATAAATATTTTCAACATTTTTATAATATTTTCTATTCCTATTGCCTGTATTAAATGGCAAGAAAATAAAGTTTTTCTATGACATTTGGCCCAAAATTTTTAGAATGAGGTAGGGAGAAAAAAATTACACTCAGAAATTCCTTCTTGCCTCCACTGAGTTTGCCACAGAAGGTGTAGAGGGTGAAACACCAAGAATATTGTTCAAGGTTACATCAGAGCCCTTGAGTTCTGGGACAGTCTTCAGGAGCTCTCAGTTTCCCTACTTACAAGCCACTAGCTCCTTCTGTCAAATCACAACGTTTTAGTCTTTTATACAGCAGCTGCCTGGATCAAACACTTTGTGTCTCTTCACTTAAAGTGATAAGACTGTCCAGCAGTGTTCTTACTAAAATGTGTTAGCAACATTGTATTTATTCATCTATTATTTTTTTATTGAAGTATAGTTGATTTACAATGTTGTGTTAGTTTCAGGTGTACAGCAAAGTGATTCAGTTATACATATCCATATATATATTATTTTTCAGATTCGTTTCCCTTATAAGTTACTAAAAAATATTGAGTATAGTTCCCTGTGCTATACAGTGAGCCCTTGTTGGTTATTTATTATACATACAGTGGTGTGTATATGTTAATCCCAAACTCCTAATTTATCTCTACCCACCTCTCCTTTGGTAAGTTTGTCTCCTATGTATGGGGGTCTATTCTGTGTATGAGTTCATTTGTATCATTTTTCTTTTTAGGTTCCACATTTAAGCAATATCATATGATTTTTGTCTTTGGCTTACTTCACTTAGTACGATCATCTCTAGGTCCATCTATGTTGCTACAAATGACATTATCGCATTCTTTTTTATGGCTGAGTAATATTGCATTGTGTGTGTGTGTGCATGTGTGTGCGTGTGCGTGTGTGTGTATACACCACATCTTCTTTATCTGTTCATCTGTCAATGGACATTTAAGTTGATTCCAGGTCTTGGCTATTAAAAATAATGCTGCAGAGAACATTGGGGTGCATGTATCTTTTCAAATTAGAGTTTTGTCTGGGTATATGCCCAGGAGTGGGATTGCAGGATCATATAGTATCTCAATCTTTAATTTTATAAGGAAACTCCATACTGCTTTCCATAGTGGCTGTATCAATTTACATTCCCACCAACAGTGCAAGAGGGTTCCCTTTTCTCCACACGCTCTCCAGCATTTATTGTTTGTAGATTTTTTGATGATAGCCATTCTGACTGGTATGAGGTAATACCTCAGTGTAGTTTTGACTTGCATTTCTCTAATGATTAATGATGTTGTGCATCTTTTCATGTGCCTTTGGCCATCTGTATGTCTTCTTTGGAGAAATGTCTATTTGGATCTTCTGCCCATTTCCATTTTTTGATTGGGTTCCTTGTTGTTGTGGGGGGTTTTTTGATATTGAGCTGTATGAGCCATTTGTATATTTTGGAGATTAATCCCTTGGTTGCATCATTTGCAAATATTTTCTTCTGTTCTGCAGGTTGTCTTTTCATTTTGTTTATGGTTTCCCTTGCTGTGCAAAAGCTTTTGAGTTTAACTAGAACCCATTTGTTTATTTTTATTTCCATTCCTCTAGGAGACAGATCCAAAAAGATACTGCTGCAATGTATGTCAAAGAGTGCTCTGCCTATGTTTTACTCCAGGAGTTTTATAGTATTTGGTCTTACATTTAGGTCTTTAATCCATTTGGAGTTTATTTTTGTATATGGTGTTAGAGAATGTTCTAATTTCATTTTTGTACATGTAGCTGTCCAGTTTTCCCAGCACCACTTTTGAAGAGGCTGTCTTTTCTCCATTGTATATTCTTGCCTCCTTTATCAAAGATGAGGTGACCATATTTGCATGGGTTTATCTCTGGGCTTTCTATCCTGTTCCATTGATCTACATTTCTGTTTTTGTTCCAGTACCATAGTGTCTTGATTACTGTAGCTTCGTAGTATAGTCTGAAGTCAGGGAACCTGATTCTTCCAGCTTTGTATTTCTTTCTCAGGATTGCTTTGGCTATTCAGAGTCTTTTGTGTTCCTATACAAATTTAAAAAGTTTTTGTTCTAGTTCTGTGAAAAATGTCATTGGTAATTTGATAGGGATTGCATTGAATCTGTAGACTGCCTTATCAGAAAAACAAAAGATAAGTGATGGTGGGAGTGCAAAATGTTGCAGCAACTATGGAAAACAGTAGGAGGTTTTTCAAAAAATTAAAAGTAGAACTACCATATGATCGAACAATCCCATTTCTGTGTCCAGAAGAATTGAAATCAGAGTCTTGAAGAGATAGTAGCACTCTGTGTTCACTGCAGCAGTATTCACAGTAGCCAAGATGTGGAAACAACCTAAATGTCTATCAACAGATGAGTGGATAAGGAAAATGTAATATATACATGCAATATACATGCAATGAAATACTGTTCATCTTTTTATTATTCTTTTAACACCTTCATTGGAGTATAATTGCTGTACAATGGTGTGTTTGTTAGTTTCTGCTTTATAACAAAGTGAATCAGTTATACATATGTCCCCATATCTCTTCCCTCTTGCATCTCCCTCCCTCCCACCCTCCCTATCCCACCCCTCTAGGTGGTCACAAAGCACCCGGCTGATCTCCCTGTACTATGCAGCTGCTTGCCACTAGCTATTTTACGTTTGGTAGTGTATATATGTCCATGCCACTCTCTCACTTTGTCCCAGCTTACCCTTCCCCCTCCCCGTATCCTCAAGTCCATTCTCTAGTAGGTCTGTGTCTTTATTCCTGTCTTGCCCCTAGGTTCTTCATGACCTTTTTTTTTTTTTTCTTAGATTCCATATATATGTGTTAACATACGGTATTTATTTTTCTCTTTCTGACTTACTTCACTCTGTATGACAGCCTCTAGGTCCATCCACCTCACTAGAAATAACTCAGTTTCATGAAGGAAATCCTGCCATTCAATCATGTGTGACAACATGAATGAACCTTGAAGACATTATGCTAAGTGAAATAAGCCTGTCACAGAAAGAAAAATACTGCATGATTCCACTTACGTGAGGTATCTAAAACAGTCAAATATTGTACGTAGAACCAAAGAGTTGAATAGTGGTTGACAGGGGCTAAGGAGAAGGGGAAATGTGGAGTTACTAATCAACAGGCATAAAGTTTCAGTTAAGAAATCATTCAAATAATCAGAAATTATCTTCCTCATCTTTAATGAGATAAGTTTACCTCATCGTGTGGCTATCAAATAGTTCTTTATAGGAGCAGAAGTGCCAGCTCCACGTTTCTTTCTTTGCTTTTAGTGTACAGTGATTGTGCAAGTCGACATGTGTTCGGTTAAGTATGTGTCATGTTATTTCCTATTAACTAAACTTACAGAATTTGTGCCCTTGTCAACCTTTCTGTGCCTCTGTTTGCTGGAGCCACTTAAAGCACATGGCATGATGGGTATTACCTAAAGAGATGAAGTAAAGGTTTGGGATGCCAATCTTAATTTCCTTCTTATAAAAATAATTTAAGATTCTAATATTGTCTTCCTTTCCCATACTAGTTCACCTTGAGCACCCTCCAGCATTCCCCAAAGAAACTTAAAGCCTGTATAATTGGCTTCATATTGTTAGCTGTCGTCTATGTTCTTTTGGCTGTGGAGTGAAACAAGGTTTTGTAGTCTGCAAGGTTAACACTCTCATGATGTAGGTAATGGTTTTCTCTCAGGAATCTTCCTAACAATTTTCTTAGCACTGGGCTTAATACTTGAGCTTACTAAAATGAATTTACTAATCCATCTGTTACTTTTATTTGAATTCAGGGGACTAGATATTATAATTCTGGATTCCTTTTTACTTATGAGTTTATATTTTCCAAAGAACATATGAAAATCAAATTCCAGTTATTGCCAAGGGAGAGCCTAGTTGCTTTCGAAAATTTTGCAAATAAATTATTAAAATAATGCTGAGTCATACATGTTTTACCAATTCTAAAAACAATAATATTATCATGTAATCATTCTCATTCATGTTATTTTATGAACCATTATTATAGGAACAGCATCCTATACTTTTAATGCAACTTATACATTTTTATAAATAGTATCATATTTTAACATTTTTGAGAGTTATTGACCTAAATGGAAACATCTCATTCTATCACTCTGTGTTTTGGCCAGTGGGTATCATTAGCAAAAGTAAAGAAAGAAGGAAAGACTGAAAATGTAAAACACTAGAAGAAATATAACAAATTAAATTTTAACATTATTGCCCTCATCAGCAAAAGGTTTTACTACCTGTAACAAATCAATTGATAGATGGATAGATGAATTGACAGAGGAATGAGTAAATAAATAAAGGTTCAAAATGCTAGATGCATATACTTTAGTCACTCAAATTAACAAAAAATGTTTTATAAAATTTTATAAAAAGTCCCATTTCTATCACTGGTACCAAAGCAAAATCAGCTATATAATTTAGAAGTTTAGTTGATTTTGCTCTCACATAATTTCTATTTCTTCCTCAGTTTACCTAAGAAAACATTATTTAGTTCTTTGTATATTATTTTTGGAAAAAGTTAAACGGAAACATTTGAGCAGTATCACCAAATACAGACAATTTTTCTGTTGAAGCTTAATTATCTGGCATTGATATGGGGTTTAAAAGATAGCAGGTAATTAATAATTAAATGTTGAATACATGGATTATTCCATTGATACAGAAATATACCTTAATATCACTATTCTCTGAAAACAAAAAACTACTCCTAACTGAAAGAACATTTGTTCATTTATATCTGGATGGCTAAATCAAAACTTCATAAACTCAAGGAGCAGTTCATCTTTGTTCCTTGCCATATGTTTAATGCCCAACACAGTGCCTGGCAAAGAGTGGCCATTGGTGTATATTTACTAAACGAACAAATGCTTAGGCCCCAAAAGTAACTGAAGTAAATTATTCAACTACTTACGATTAGAGTACTTTTTGCGTGAACTGACCACATTTGTAAGCTACTCCAGTCAATTTTATTTGTTAATTCATTACGCTCAGGTTACTTCACATGACACCTATGGAGGCAGCAACATATGGACCATTAGAAATAAAGGAAAAGCATCAAAGCTATTCTACCCATTAGATATTTCAGGCTTAATGCTAGTACTTATGAATTTTCAAGGACCTATACAAATAGTTGATGTCTGAAAACTACTTGTAATTTCAAATATGAAAACAAAACTACACACACACACATATATAACTTACACTTAAATAAATGTATTTGGGGACCTCCAAAACTCCAAGTCATCTCTCTCCTGGCCTACAGTAATAGCTTACTAATTCTTTCTTCTCACTCTAACCTTGTAGATCTACCCTCTTTACAGGAGCCAAAATCATTTTTTCAAAGTGTTGTGTCTTATCCCATCATTGTTCTGCTTCAGGTTATCCTGTACTTTAATATAACTACAATGGAAGACAATCTTTATCGTGAGCCTAAGTGATTACCCTTCTGAATACTTTTCTGACCTTGTTCTCTACAACATTCCCCCACATCCTCCTCTGCTCACACACTGGTATTCACGTTTGGCTCTGAGGTCTTTAACATACTATTTGCTTTTACTGGGATTCTGTCTCCTTAGATAATTATATGGCTGCCTCTACTCATAATTTAGGTTTCAAGTTAAAATTTACTTCCTTTGAGGGGATTTCTCTGACTACTCAACTAAATTAGCATTTGTCCCTTTATTTAGTCATTCAAAAGCTCCTCTTGTTTATTCATTTTCTTTATAGCCTTTAGCAATATAGGAATGGATTATTTATAGATTATTCTCTCTCTCCCCTACAGAGAATGTAAGGTCCAGGAGGGGCAAAGTTTGGTCTTGTTCACAGTTGCTAAAATAATGCCTGAAATTTAATAGGAGCTCAATAAATATTTTTTGTCTAAAAAATTGAACATATAATAAATAAGTTTTAAACTCTGGCCACAGGATAAGAGTAATTATTTCTAATGTTTAAATATTTTTTGATTTCCCTATATCTGTATATATCCACTTGTAAAATGCTCAAAAGGAGCATTCTGATTAACATATATTCCTTACAGAGATTTCTTCCATGGGATGTAGCATGGATGTAATTTAACTATATATTTAGTAAAGCTATCTGTAGGGCCACATTTATTTATATATGATTATATAGTTTTACATCTCATTTTATCTGACCTCATGAATGCAGTTTCCCTGTTTATTTAAGATTTGGCTAAACTATATCATGTATATAAGGGAACTGGTAATTTTAATAAGGATTGTACTGCGCTAATGATGTTTGAAAACGTCTAGAAAATAGAGTTAATATTACTTAAACTGCATTTTATCTAAGTTGTTTTCTTCTCTTTGCCACTAAAGTTCAAAATCTTGGATTTAACTCTAAGATATTTAGAAGTTAACATACCATTATTTTCTGGAGACATTTTCTCTGAAGTATAGGGTCTTTCAAAATTGGGAACTCTTTTCCATCTTTAAAATAGTATTATTGTAATGCTGCGCTTAAAAATTCTCAAAGTAGAACTTAGGTAACATTTTTTCCCCTGTAGTCTGTATTAAGTATCATTGTTTTCAGAGTATTCTACTTCAAGCTGTTCTTTGTGCCCTATATAGCATGAGGGTTTATCTTCTTTCCATGCTCTACCTCTTGCAAAGAGAGCAGCTGTTGTCCTGTAAAAGATGCCAAATTTAAACTCTGAGCACCTGGAGGTAGGACAGCCCCTACTGAAGGCCCTCATTTCCAGAAATCTGTGCCTAAACTGGTTAAGAAAAGAAGACCTAGTTAAGTTAATGGTGCATGAGTCTTACATCAAATGTATCCACTTGGATAGGATATTAACTATTTTCCCAGAAGCACAAGTATAGTAACTGGAACGCTCAGTTAATTGCGCTGCCTTTCATGTAAGTAGAGTCATTCAGGAAGGTTTGATTTAGAGGTTTCAGAGAAACCAGGGTTCAGATCAGTCCTGTCATGCTATGTGCGGAGGCAGAACATACACAACTCTGATGCCTCCATCTGCTTCCCTCCACTATACACAAAAATATACAGCTCCCTGCAATTAAAAGCATTTACCTGTTAATGTGTGTGGGGGGGGTGGGGGGGGAGATGGGGAGATGGGGAGAGAGAGTCATTGATGCAGGCAGGTGTTTCTTTTTCATTTGTGGAACTCTTTCTTTCTGCTATTCAGTTACATTACAAGATTTCTTGATAATAGAAACAAGGTCCCAGTTTCACCTATGTATAAAACTGATACAGGTAGTAAGCAAACATCCTGATAAGAGTCACTGTTCTATGCACTTTTATGTAGGTCATTTAAGATCAATAACACTCTGAGAGATAAGGATTAGCCCTAATGAATAGGTAAGAATATAGAATCTTGGACACTTTAAATAACTTGTCCAAAGTTATGTAGCAAAAAAAGTACTCTACAGCCAAAATTTTAATTCAGGACTGCCTAATGCCAAGTGTATGCTGTTTCTACTATGCTAAATTGCCTATCAATAAATGATAATGCATTTGACTTGAGCTAGTAGATACAAATTACATAGTTTCTTATACCCTAGTAGGAGTCCCAGATCCATCAATATTTCTCAGAATGACAGTTTCAGTAAACCCTACAGTCCTATTTAAAGTAATAAAGAATCATTTCAGTTTTCTGAATATGAGTCTGATTAATTACCCAAGTATATATAATACATTGTGTGAAAGCACATTACACATTTACAAATAAAGTTGCCATATTAACAGGTACACAATATGTAAGAATGTAAAACCCTAAAAACTGTGTTGAGAGAAAAGTTTAGGACTTGACCCTTAAAGTAATGTATAATTAAAATTCTGTATAATAAGGATTTTTCAGAAGAACACTATGAATTATGAAATGAACTAACAAGGAGTTTCACGATGGCTACAACGTTTAGTAACTATCTATCTACACTGTGCTCATGAGCCTTTTAAAAAATCTAATTTATAGATTTGAAAATGATGCTACCTTATTATGAAGTAAAAAGTGCTGATCTACATCATATTTTCAATTAAATAATATCTTTTATTGTGTAATATACATAGTTTAAGGATTGGAAATGTGCTGTGAGTTTAATCCAATCCACAAATCATTACTGTACTTCCAAAAGATTCTTTATATTCAAATACAGGACATGTTAAGCATTCTGCTAAGAAATGAGTACTAAAGACGAAGTAATTTTGCTTCCACATAAAGATTATTTCAAACTTATTTCCTGTTAACGATATGCCTAATTTAAAGAAGAACTGACAATTATATGACTGCCATTTACCCAAATATTGCAGTGCACGTGTTTTCAATTATACTTTGCAATGTAATCAGTTTATATGCTTTGTCCTTTATGTCCTTTATTTTCTCTTCAGCTGCTTTGCAGAAGTAGAAAACTGGAAACTACCCAATCTAAGAAAATGGATCGAATATTATTTTATCATAAACTTACTCAGATTCCAAAGATGGTCTTAGTATGGCAAAGATATTTTACATAATTTCATTGAGATCATGCACTGATTAGCACTCAAGGAAAATGAAAGGGTTGAAGGATTACAGATATTTTTCTTCTCTTTGTACCTGTAGTTAAAGAACAATTGCTGATTCTTCTATGTGACGATGGCATAAGGTGAATGGGAAAATAAACAACAGAAATGATTCATTAGAGATATAACAGTTATGCTCTTGAAAATATTTCTCAGATAAAAAGTGAAATCTCTTGTTCCTGAAATCTCCATCTCCCATGATAAAAAAATTCACTTCAGCAAAAGCTGCATCTACATTAGCATTTCAATGGTAGCAAATTTTCATTGTACTATTCAAACCACTTTAATCTCCCTCTTTATTTCAGGAGGGGCAGCATCAAATTACATGGGGTTGACAATTTCTACAAAATTCATAGAGCTTAACAAAAATGTCAAGATAAAGTCAACCTAAACTTTTGTTCGTTCATAACCACACTGGTTAGAAACTTTAAATGGATCCTTATTACTCACTGAGTAAAGCCCTTTTGAACATAGCATTCATGTCCTACTTTCCGATCTCATCCACAGCACTTCTTTACCACACCACTGTCTTTCCATTCAATATATACTGCACATGTATGGATACTTGATGCTCCCCAAACAGGCCTTGCACTCCCTTGTTTTACTACAAGTCGTTGATAACAATGCTACTACTTCCCCATGGAAATCCTTATTCCACTCACCCAAACTTCAGCCACCACCAAGTCCTCATGTGGTATCTTCCGTAATATTCTTCAGATCTCACTCCTTGAATTTGCTGAAAGCAATACTGCCCACCCTTCTATCTTCATGACATCTTTTATTATTATTATAGCTATTGTTAGTTTTCCTTATATTTTTGCACGTAATTACTTGCCTCACTTCTAAACTACGGGCTGCTTAAGGCAGGGACTTTGCCTTAGTCACCTTTGTATACTTTCAACTCTTAGAATGTCTTAGAATATTTTAATTTCTTAAAAATTACTTAATTTACACTTTAGTTTTCCTCAAAAAGCTGAAGTTAGACTACCTTTGTTATTCTAAATAATTCCACATCATAAAGGAAGTAAAACATTGCCTTTTGGATAAGTGCAACTGGGACCTCTATGGTCAAAACAGTTAAAGTAACCGTAGTGCTTGCCAATTGGAGTGATATGAATAAAGACCTGCACCATTAACTTCATTCTTAGTGTATTTGGCCAGGTTCAGTGGACAAAAATCGTCACCTTATATTATGACAATTCTTTTCATATTCAAACTCTTTAAAAGATAACTTTGTTATCAGAATGCCTAGGGACAGATAAATTTCCTACATCATAGTAAATTTTTATATCTATATACAGTTGACCATTGAACAATCTGGGGGTTAGGGGCACCAAACCCTGCACTGTCAAAAATCCTCATAAAATTTTTGATTCCCCCAAACTACTAATAGCCTATTGTTGACCAGAAACCTCGCCAGTAACATAAACAGTCAATATAAATATATTTTATATATTGTGTGTATAATACACTGTATTCTTACTAAAGAAAGCTAGAGAAAAAATATTAAGGAAATCATAAGGAAGAGAAAATACATTTACAGTACTGTAGGAAGAGAAAATACATTTACAGTACTGTATTTATTGATACCATAAGTTTACATTATATCTTTACAAGATGAATTGTCTGCTACTATTTACATCAATATTTTCTTATATGATACAGAACACTGTAGATGTTATAAGTATTACTAACAAACACTAGACATCAAAAGTGAAAAGATGATATGAAAAAGAAATTTGTATTTATTTACAGGTATAATGATTCATGCATTGTTATTGAAGCAGCAACAATATGATTGCTTTATGGTAGCCTAGTCTAATTGACATGATTGCTTCATGGTAGCCTAGCCTACACATTAATGAATGAAATTTTGTAAAAATTTTTTGGCATACAGTACTACAATCATATTCATAATACTATATTGGAAACATTGTTACATAGAAAAAAACCTCTTACCTATAAAGATAGACTGGATAAGCACTTTTTACAATTATGAGAGAGAAGCATACTGTATGGTAATAATTCTTAGAAAGCGAAGTCATAAAACAGAAAACTAACAGGTTATTAATTTCACACTAAATATTACTTATGCCTATGTAAGGATACACTAATATCTATATATATTTTATGCATTCATGACATAACTTTTTCTTAAATATATTCCTAGGTTATGTGGTTTATCTGCAAGTTTTTTCAAATTGTCTATATAAGTGGGCCTGTGTGGTTCAAACCCGTGTTGTTCAAGGGTCAATTGTAATCCCTTCACCATAATATTCCTGGCATAGTGTACTAACATATTTCATTCATTACATGTTGACAGAGTATCTACTCAGTATCAGCCATGTGCTAGGCAGTGAGAAGACAACTGCATGATAATAAACATAACTACTTTTCTCTTGGTTTCTATGATATGGTTGGATATAAATAATAGGCAGAAAATTGCAACATAGTGAGTTGGCTGTTATGTTTATTTATGGGCTGCCATAGAGCCCTTGGATAGGCATGTAACTGTGGCGTTAGGGAAGGTTTCTTGGAAGAACTGACATTTATTCTCTAACTTGAAGGGTAAGTAGAATTAGCCAAGTGAGGAGGGACTAAAGAAAGTCTTTAGCAGAGGAAACAGAGATGAGAGAATATGCTGTGGCCTCGGAAATAAAAGATCTCAGCATGACTGGAATTTAGAATACAAAAATACTAGAAATGACAAAGGAGGCAAGAAAGGTATTGAAGGGCATTATAATGATTTAGGAAATTTGAACTTTAATCTGAGATCGATGGGAGACACTGGAGCTTCCAAGGGAATGATGTGATTAAAATTATTTTCCCAAAATCATGTAGGCTGCATTGTGGATAATGGAGTAGATCAAGGTCAGCAAGAACAAGGCAGAAGGAACAGGGAGTCTCCATTTGTAGTTGTCAGTGATCATGGTCTGAGTAGTGGAAGAGGCCAAAGAGATGGAAAGTGTTAAGAATGATTATATAATTGAATATATATGTTGGCTAAGGAATGAGAAGTTAATGATGACTCTCAGTAGTGTGACGTTTACGGCTGAGAAGATGATTTTTGCCATACAGCTGATAAAGTCAGAAATGCTGGAGCAGGACAATGACGTTTTGTTCCTGAGTAATTATAGCTAAAGCATCCCTATCTCAGAGCCACGAATTCTAGATCAACGTAAACCCACATGCTGAGGGTGAGAAAGAAATTGAATGAGGGTGTACATTATCAAGACTGCAATAGGTAACTGTTTCACCTAAATTCATAGTGGCAGAGAAAGTTAAGCAAAGTTAAAAGGCAGAGAAACTACTCTCGCTTGAAGGAGTAAGAGAAAACCCCTGAAAAAAACCAGATAATGAAACAGAAATAAATAATTTACCAGATATAGAATTCAATGCAGTGGTAATAAAAATGTTAACTACATTAGGGAAAAGAATTGATGTAGAGAATGAGCACTTCAACAAGGAACTGGAAAATATAAAGACCGAATCAGAAATGAAGACTTCAGTGGTTGAAATAAAAAACACACTAGAAGTAATGAACAGCAGACTAAATGATACAGCAGAATGCGTAAGTGATCCAGAGGTAGAATAATGGAAATCATCTAATCAGAACAGCAGAAAGAAAAATTAATTTTAAGAAATTAAAGCAATTTCGGAGATCTCTGGAATAACATCAAGCATAACAACATCGCATTTTAGGAGTCCAAGAAAGAGAAGAGAGAAAGAAGGGGATTGAAAATTTATTTGAGGAAATTATGCTGGAAACTTCCCAAACCTGAAGAAAGAAACAGATATCCAGGTACAGGAAGCACAAAGGATCCCAAAAAAGATGTACCCATACAAACCCACACCAAGACATATCATAATTAAAATGGCAAAAGTGAAAGATAAAGGGAGAATTTTAAAGGCAGCAAGAGAAAAACAAAGAGTCTTAATATGAGGGAATCCCCATAAGGCTATATAAGCTGATTTCTTTGCAGAAATTTTGCAGGCCATAGGAGTGCCATGATACATTCAAAGTCCTGAAAGGGAAGCCCTTGCAACCTAGAATACTCTACCCAGCAAGATTATCACTTAGAATTGAAGGGGTGATAATTTCTCAGACAAGCAAAAACTGAAAGAGTTTATCAATACTAAACCTACCATAAAATAAATGTTAAAGGTTAAAGTATCTTCTCTAGAGGAAAAGAAGTAAGAATCTATAGGAAAGGGAAAATCCCACTAGGAAAGGCAAATATCTAGTAAGGACTGAGGATCAACCATTTAAATAAGCCAGTATGAAGATCAAAAGACAAAAAATTATAAAAGCAAATATAACAATGAACAGTGAACGGATAAATATGAAGCTGTAAAATATGACATCAAAACCACAAAATTTGGGAGAAGAGAGTAAAAAATGTAGATCTTTTAGAATGTATTTGAACTTAAATGACTACCACTTTAAAACAAGTAGATATAGTTAGAGGTCAACATATATGAACCCCCTGGTAAGAAGTCATAATTTTTCTATTTTGATTGGAACTTTTCAGATAACTTTACTGGATAGCTTCTTTAACACACTTTCAGAGACTTGGAAAAGCATGTTTAAGTGACCCATAAATATCTGATATTTACCCCAGGTCATCATTTTTTTTAATGTGACTACCTACCAAGAATACCTGTTGTATTTTTAGGTGTATGAGTTAGCTCTAGGTTCAGTCAGCTCATGGGTATCTCACTGACGAGTCTGTAGTTACTGTGTCTATGCTAAGCTGCTAGTTAGAGTTTGAGGGCCAGAGGAAGAAATATTTGGTAATTGAAAATACCCAGAAGATGAATGAGTTTCCATTGTTTCCTGATGAGTTACCAATGAGTACCAATGAGTTCCAATGAGTAACCATTGTTTCCAGAGATATAGGAAAACTGCCAGGAAGACTAAGTCACACAAAAATTACTTTTCAAAGAGGTCTTCTTGTGGATTCCATAACTTTTCCAACAAGGCAGAGAAAAAAATTCCTTAGAAGTCACAATTTATTCTAGCATATTATATTTTATCATGAGGAATAAAATTAACTCCAATGAATAGTATTAGAACAATGAGATTATGAAATTGAATTAAACATCCAGAAATACTATATCTAGCCTATTTAAGGACCTTCTAAGGGTCCTGCCGTATACATCTTCAGTTTATTCTGATCTAACACGTCTTTAAGCAACACTTGAGAATATTTGAATATTACGTTTTATTCAAAATGCTGAATTGAACCAGCAGATTCTCCTGCCTTTCACTTTAGGAACATATTGCTCTCAATCACCGTGCCATAAAAATAAAACTTGGAATGAGTTAGGCAATAATTAGTATTTTGTTTCTTATCATGTGAATGCATTTCTTTTGGTAAACACATTTGCTTGTCTAAGGCAAAATTATATGTTAGAAATGGTGGATGGTTCTTCTGATAAAAACAAAAACTCTTGGACATTCAGCATTAATGTTTAAAATGCAAGTTGGACAGGTCTGATAGTAGCCCCCTTTAAAAGACTGGGCTTCCTCAACTATGATGTAAATCTTTCTTATGCAGCATCCACCTGAGCTGCTTTGCCCGTGACCCACTGGGAGACTTGGGAGCACGGGGAATTGATGTGCACATAGAGCTTATGCTGCCTGCTCTGCCAAGGCATAAAGTCCCTGGGTCTTGACCCTGGATTCAAATGTCTTCTGACAACATCCATGAGACTACGGTGGGCCAACTTGTCATTTTGTAAGAAGAGCAAAGTCTCCAGCCCTTCACAGTTCTTGACATGTATTGTTATTTTCAGTAGGATTTTTGAAAAAAATTCCAAAATTATTTTATTAAGTGTAATAAATACTCAGAAAATATTTACATGGTAAAGTACCAACTTGCTGGAAACTGTGTTAAAAATGCAGAATCTAGGTCCCAATACAGCAGGCTTAATGCTTCAAATTTTCTGAAGGTGAAAGTGTATCATTTTAACTTGCCTCCTAGGTGATTCTTTCACCACACTGAAGTTTTGAAAACCACTGATATCAGGAATTAGACAGCTAGACTGCTTCTTAGGTTGTCATATAAACTAACTCTTTAAAATCAGTCAACTGAGTCATAACATAGCTTTAGTTTTATGAGAAACACTGTATCCTGATGGTTAAATGGGTTAAAATGTTCTGGAATATTATTTCCCACAATCACGGGGAATAGTTTTTATTTCTTCATATTCTATACAGAATGTCTGTGCTCCACCCCACCCCAGTGTGTTAACAAAATTGATTATTCTGCAGTTGGCAGTAATTATGTAGGTTAACAGATACCTAAAGATAGGATGAAGATGAGTATGTTTATTTTGTGATGTGTTTGATATGCTAATGAAAATACTCATTGGTAGTGACAGTGTATATGTATATGTGTGTATCTATCCATTCATCTATATATGTATCTATATGATTTGAATAATATATATCAGACAAATCATTAAGTGCTTCATGGTTAAAAACTGAGTCATAAAGATATGTCTAAAATGTTTCCTGTAACCTGCTTACCCACCTTAATACACACTTTCTTCATTGCATCATCCTTTTCTTTCCCAATCTTTTTTTCTGAGAGTATAGAGGATTTATAGCTGTCTACTAGTGGTTTGGAATACATATTTTAAAAAAGTATCATCCTCTCCCTTAGATAACTCATGATATAAAAGAGTAACTATAGGGTGAAAACATAAGCAACAAGCAAAATTTGACTGCAACATTATGAATAAACGTTAACTGGAAAAAGAACGTATTTCCACAGAAAAGGATTTCTCAAAGAATATGTTAGAATAGACTAGGTGGCTTCTGGAAAGAAGGGATTAGTAAACCATGCTGCACAATAAGGCTAGTAAATGCATCAAAAGAAGTGAGATATCTTTTGTTACCTAAACCCTAAATAGTCCTACTAAATGGTAGAACAACTGAAATACCTTTTCTTCAGTGGCTAATACCACAAATACAGAAGATGAAGGAACATAGCATGCACTGTAGGCTTAACTAGGGCAAGTGGTTTCATGGTCATGACAGCCGAATTTCAAAAGCTGTTTTTACTTTTCCTTGTAAATTACAACACAATATAACTTGAATTTTAACCCACAATAAATGCCAAGAAAGAAATCAGATTTCTTACATTTTTTTCATGTTAATAGAGAAACGAGACTTTACCCTAGCTTCAAAGGAGTGTGAGTTCTAGCTTCATATCGACACAGTGATGAGGGATAGAAGTAATAACTTTGGCCAAATTTTCCGGATATATTTACATATTGGAAATAATGGGAAATGCTTCTTACTGCAAGAAGACCATTATCAGCTTGAGGACAGCAATGATTTACTACCAGTTGCAGAGCAAGGTGAAGAAAAATACAATGATTTCCTTTATAATGCTGCATATTTAATCTTTTATATTTTGACGTACATTATTCATGATAGGATTTAACATATTTATGAAAATTTCATTGTGATGAAATACTAAATATCTTACTCTTGTTGTAGACATCATGTTCCTATTTACTCTGCTGACATTCTTATATACAGTAACCATCATCCTAATATTATGATGTGCCAAACATTGTGCTAAGCACATGACATGTAAGTTATCTCATTTGACTCTTTAATCTTACTCTAAGAGTAAGATGCTTTGTTATACCTCTTTATATTTGTGGAGATGGCCCTAAGGAAAGCTTGATGTTTGACTGTGATGAGAGATGTTGTGGCTGGAAAAATGGAAAGACCTGTAGTTCAGATAGTCTTAGTTAAAAACCCAGGAAGATCCTCACGTATCTTGCATCAATTATTTGTTCTTGGTGAATAGACAGGTACAGAGCCTGAATCCTCAAAATGGTGAAGGGACTATATGAAAACTTACGTGAGAATGGCAAAGCCAAGATTTTAGGACCTCATTCATGCACCTAAGGTAGGCTGTTTTGTTGTTTCTCACTTTGAACAGTTGTCTCACTGACAATTGAGTTTCACATCCTTGTCATTACAGATGCTTTTTTTCTATTTGTTCATGTCTTTTATCAATCACATCATCATCCTTTTATGACAACCATACATCCTCATTTAATAGATGAGGAAGACAAAGCTCAGTGACAGTAAAGAATTTGCCAATTTATACAGCCTTTAAGTGACTAAGATAGGATATAATCTAAGCACATGTCAGAGCTCAGATTATTAACTAGTATGCTTTACTACCTAAAATTACTTGTTAGTCAAAGGAAAATTTTCCACAGATCAGGGCTTTACCAACAGACCCCCTGGACAGTTTGTGTGAAAGCTAATCGAGAGTTGCTACTTAAACGCATGCAGCCACATAATTATATTGGTTAATTAATATTAATAAGTAGGGAAACAGCATGTCACGTCTTTCTAATTTGTTCCTTTTCAATTGGTTTCATCTCTGGTGGTGGTAGATAAGCAAGCACCAGTCACTGGCTCTTTCTCATGGCAGCATTTGACTTTATGTGCACACTTTCCTTGCTCTGTGTCTTTGGTGTAGCATATTTTGCCAGAAGGACAGCATTAGTTGGTCAGTAGGAGCAGATTCAGGTTGTTAGAAAAAAAAATTGTAGCGATGCTTCAGGTGCAGCCCGAAATCAATAAGCAAGAGTGCTTCCTAACAGAATGGAATAAAGAGCAGTTACTTACTGCAGCTAAATGACTTCCTGTGTTGGGTCATTGTCTATGCTGGAGGCTGATAGGCACCAAACTGAGGGGCTGTGAGATAAGCAGTTGACATGGTTACAAATGAGTATACCAAAGAGATGATTGAACCTCAATTGGTAAATTAGATCTATGGTTATATCAACTGTCAGAGTCAGGAAAATGTTGCATTCTTGGGTACTTGAGTAAATTCAGGGAAATATTGGAGGGAATTACCATTTTAATCTGTGGCAAGGTTTCTCAACCTTGACACTATTGACATTTTGGACTAGATAATTCTTTATTATTTCTTTGTTAATTCTCCCTATACACGAATACTGCCCTCCATCCTGAACATAACATGAACCCTGAGAAGAAAAATTGTCCCAGTTGAGAAACACTGACTTATCGAATCATTTTTTTTACCTAACTCATAACATGTTCCTACATCATTTTTCTCCTGATATGATTCTCAGATAGATAGAAATAAAAGTTCTCTGTGCGCGCACCTGAAGGAGTACCATAAGTCCTACGATGAATAGCGTGTAATTTGGGAGTAAGACTCAAAATACTTAGGATTCCCCTCTACTTTGTTGTCTTTTGAGCAGATTTGTTATTTTTAGTATTACATGGTAGTAAAGAGTGGTCTTGTTCTTTATAGAAAATGTTGGTACATGTAGACAAGAATATGTTTGTGCAGGAACCGCTCTCTATAAGGGAAAGGGAAAAGATCACTATGTCTCTGGTCTACCATTCTGGGCATTCAAATCTTGACTGAATTGTTAGTTGAGATTCTGCATGTCCAAGCCTCTATATGGACAATTCCTGAAGAGGTTCTCTTGTAAATGCAGGATTTATATACAACTGGTTTTTTTTTTTTGTCTGATTGAAATCACACTTGAAGTAGTCTTCTATAGCTATATATCTGTCACTCTAGCTACCTGTATTTGGAATTTGAAACTGCACTAATTTGTATGATATAAAACTCAAGGAGATGTGTTTTCTAATTGATATGTAGCATGTAGTTTGATTATGGTAACATTTTATAAACAATGCTACTTCTTTGAATTAGGAGTCAGATTTAACTATAATAGCTAGGGGTCATTACCTATATGAAGACTTGATGGTGTTATTTACCTTAGGGACACATTTTACTCAAAGTAGGCTATAAAGATTACTTGTCTTAGGATCATATGAAATGCAAATGCATGTTATAATTCAAAAATTCTGAGCCAACCCCAGAACTGCTGCATCAGAACTACTGCATCTATGGTGCGTGCATACCAGAAGTAATTTTAGCTGATAATAAGGTAATTTTTATACACAACAGAACCTGAGAATGAATGCCTTAATGCTTCTTCATAAAGACAGCAAGAGGAATGCTCGAGAATGACTAATTCCATACTACATGTCATAACTTAAGCCTAAACTATATACAGAAGCCATGACTAATGTATAGTTGGAATCTCTAATAAATTTCTAATTTTATTGAGGAATTTATAAATATTTAGAGACAATTATGGCTAAGAGAATAAGCTTTTACAGTAGGACTTCTTTTCTTTTTGCATTATTTGAGTTTTGCAGATCTTTTTTGTTAATGTGCTCCACCCTTTGGTTACCCCATGTCTGATCTTATATCCTGCTCTTTTTATCCTTATCCCACATTTTAAGGTCATAAATATATTTAAAGTGCCTATTTTATATAACAACTTTAAATCAATTTTAATACAGAATAGTCTGTTTCCTTTTAATTCACTGTGCAAAACCTCTTGGTCCTAACTATGTATTACCTAGAAATAGTTTCAATTCCTTTGAATGGCACTGTTTCTATTATGTGAACCATTCTTGTCCAGATTTTATAAACTTTATTTACTTTCTTGGTTTTTTTTTTTGCACCAATTATATCTGAGCTGCCTCCCTGGAAGAGGTGTTTCCTACCACTTTTGGGTAGATAGTTCAACTTACACATGTGATTGTAGTTAAAACCAGGTATACCATTGAGCTAAAACACAGATGCCATGGAAAATAACTGAACATTTCTTTGTTGGCAGTAATTCCTTGGATGGGATAAGCAGAATTTACTGTTTAATCACATCATATCTATAGCATATACTGTAGTATATTTTCTGGGCTGCAGTTATTTAGGACATCTGTCAGTCTACTTTGTATGAGGACACAAAGAGGTTCTGCATAGAGTCCTTTGGCTTTTGAAAAGAAAATAGGAATGATTCATTCTTAAGTACCTTGTTGAAATACAGAGGTTTTGTCAGGAAAGATAAAATTATTTACAAAATGAGAAGGATCAACCAATGGTAGTTGTTTGTCTGGTTTCTCTGCTAGACCATTAGATCCTTGAGGGCATACTTCATGTGATACTCATTTTTGTGTTCCCTGTACTTCATTCAGGGCCATATGCATGGAAATTCCTCAACAAATATTATTTGAATGACTTAGTTAATAAATATAAGGCCTTAAAAAAAGAAATATAGGGGCTTCCTTGGTGGCACAGTGGTTGGGAGTCCGCCTGCCGATGCAGGGGACACGGGTTCGTGCCCCGGTCCGGGAAGATCCCACATGCCGCGGAGCGGCTGGGCCCGTGAGCCATGGCCGCTGGGCCTGCACGTCCGGAGCCTGTGCTCCACAATGGGAGAGGCCACAGCAGTGAGAGGCCCGTGTAACAAAAAAAAGAAAAAAGAAAAAAAAAGAAATACAGAGGTTTTGCTATTTCACAATTTCTTGACTTCCTCTGGGTTACACTAAGCAGTACAAAAATTATGCATGGTTTTATACAAGAACTATATATAATTTTTTAAAATTATGATTATAATTATTAGACCATAGTATCTCTTGTGAGACAGACTGAAGAGATGCAAAAGGAGTGCTACAACTTTGCGCAAATTATCGGCTCTCAGGTATGATCTTGAAAAGGTCATGGCCTGGGCCTGATGAGGACAGCACTAAGGAGGAATCTACGTTAGGATGTTTTGAAAATTCTAGATACTGGAATCCTGGAGAATTTTGTTTCTTTACTTATGAAATGTTCACAGCATGCTTTGTTAGCAATGTCACATTCTTTTAAAATTGTCTCAGCTATTGTATAGTAAAATAAAATCACTATAAAACATAGGTACTGGGAAAACTGATGACCTCTTTATCCATTCTTCATTCAACAACCAGTACATACTAAATGACAAAATCAGAGTTTCCATGATTCCCTTTCACCTATGGAGTTCCAGTTAAGGGGCTGGAGACACAATCCTCTACTACTCATCTCAATGCCTGGTCAGTTAATTCAGAGAAAAAATACATTTCAAGAGAAAAAATGCAAGGGTCTTTGGATTCTAGATGTATTAGAAATGTCTGTGAAGAGGGATGATATCTCAGACCCACTTAGATGGGTACAGGGAAATCACCCTTACTAAGGTAGGATAAATATGTTTTGGAGGAGTTCATTTCATATTGACAGAGCCCTGAGCAACATGATCCAGTCAGATATACACTAATGTTGTGCATTATATAACTTTTCTGTTAATAAACTTTCCCAGAAAAAAATAATCTATGGAAAATTGTAGACACAATATTTACTACAAAATGTTTCATCATTTGTTCATATTATTGATGAGAAGCAGTACGTTGTTTTTACATAAATTCTGCAAATAAACTATTACCTGAAATATGTAGGTTATAAATTCAACATGTATAACTATTTCTTACCATGTAATTGAAATTTATGTAATGCCATATATTTGATGCCCATGTTTTATCATATTTTAATTAATTTTGTGTATAAATAACAATGAAATAAGTTACAAGTCTTCCTAAAGGTTTTGCAGTTTTTTTCAGAGCTTGAAAATTTTTTATTCTTGCCTATTATGTGAGACATTTTAATTTTGGATAATGTGTAACTTTAAATATAACCACTGTTGGTGACACATGCCTCCTTAGATCCCTAACAAGTATATGCGTTTTGGGTTGCCTTATCTGAGACACTTTCACCTTGGACTGATTAATTTTTAACTATCCAATTAACCTTCCTAAACCACTTTGTCATGTCATTTACTTTTTCACAAACTTTCAAGAGATCTTCATTTGATTTACAATTCTGAACTCCTTAAATTAGCAGGCAAATCCAGACAACTTACTTACATGTATAATATTTTCATTCCATCTCTTTGTGAACATACTGCTCCCTCTTAGCAAGAAAACGTAATACCAAATAGGCCTTGTAAATATGTACCTCCTCCTTATTCATCATGCCAGGGATGCCTTCCTGCCTCTGCAGTAATTCAAATTATATTCATTCTGGAGAATTTAGTTGAGAACATATATCCATGTTTGATCTTTTTTTTTTTTCCCTATTTCCCTCAATCCCTTTCTTTTTCCACCTATCTTCAATAAATGTTTATCAAACACTAATTTTATATCAGGAACTAGACTAGGTGCTGGGAAAACAGCTGTGAAGAATATGACCAGTTCTTGCTTCCACAAAACTTACAGTCTAAATGGGTGACAGGCATTAAACAAATGTACAATATATTTGTGTATACATACCTCAGGACAACTGCTATAAAGAAATATTATAAAAGCAACAAAAAACATACAAGGGAATCCCCATATGGTTATCAGCTGATTTTTCAGCAGAAACTTTGCAGGCCATAAGGGAGTGGCATGGTATTTTAAAGTGATAAAAGGGAAAAACCTACAACCAAGAATACTCTACCCAGCAACGCTCTTGATCAGATTTGACAGAGAAATCAAAAGCTTTATAGACAAGCAAAAACTAAGAGAATTCAGCACCACCAAACCAGCTTTACAACAAATGCTTAAGGAAATTCTCTAGATGGAAAAGGAAAGGCCACAACTAGGAACAAGAAAACTATGAATGGGAAAGCTCACTGGTAAAGGCAAACAAACATACAGTATAGGTAAGAAATCACCCAGACACAAATACATGAAAACCATCAATCATGAGAAGAGGAGAGTACAAATGCAGGATATTGGGAATGCATTTGAAATTAAGAGACCAGCAACTTAAAACAATCTTGTATATGTATCAACTGCTATATCAAAACCTGATGGTAATCGCAAACCAAAAATCTACAATAGATACACACAATAAAGAAAAAGAAATCCAGACACAACACAGAATACAGTCATCAACTCACAAGAGAAGAGAACAAAAGAGGAAGGGAAGAAAAAAAACCTACAAAAGCAAATCCAAAACAATTAACAAAATGGCAATAAGAACATACATAATGATAATTATCTTAAACGTAAACAGATTAAATGCTCCAACCAAAAGATATAGACTGGCTGAATGGATATAAAAACAAGACCTGTATATATGCTGTCTACAAAAGACGCACCTAATCTAGGGACACATACAAACTGAAAGTGAGGGGATGGAAAAATGTATTCCATGCAAATGGAAATCAAAAGAAAGCTGGAGTAGCAGTACTCTTATCAGACAAAATAGACTTTAAAATAAAGACTGTTCCAAGAGACAAAGAAGGACATTACATAATGTTCAAGGAACAAATCCAAGAAGAAGGTATAACAATTGTGAATATGTATGCACCCAACATAGGAGCACATCAATATATAAGGCAAAGCTAACAGCCATAAAAGGAGAAATTGACAGTAACACAATACTGGGGAACGTTAACACTCCGTTTACATCAATGGACAGATTATCCAGACAGAAAATCAAAAGAAAACAAAGGCCTTAAGTGACACATTAGACCAGATAGACTTAATTGATATTTATAGAGCAACCCATCCGAAAGCAGCAGAATACACATTCTTCTCAAGTGCATATGGAACACTCTCCAGGATAGTTTACATGCTGGGCCACAAAGCAAGCCTCAGTAAATTTAAGAAAACTGAAATCATATCAAACATCTTTTCTGACCACAATGCTGTGAGATTAGATATCAACTATAAGACAAAAAATGTAAAAGACGCAAACACGCGGAGGATAAACAATATGTTATTAAACAACCAATGGACCACTGAAGAAATCAAAGAGGAAATCAAAAAATACCTAGAGACAAATGACAATGAAAACAAGATGATCCAAAACCCATGGGACACAGCAAAAGGAGTTCTAAGAGTGAAGTTATAGCAATACAATCTTACCTCAAGAAAGAAGAAAAATCTCAAATAAACAACCTAACTGTACACCTAAAGCAACTAGAGAAAGAACAGACAAAACCCAAAGTTAGTAGAAGGAAAGAAATCATAAAGATCAGAACAGAAATAAATGCAATAGACACAAAGAAAACAATAGAAAAGATCAATGAAACTAAAAGTTGGTCCTTTGAAAAGATAAAATTAATAAATGTTAATCCAGATTCATCAAGAAAAACAGGGAGAGGGCTCAAATCAATAAAATTAGAAATGAAAAAGGAGAAGTTACAATGGATACCACAGAAATAGAAAGGATCATAAGAGACCATTACAAGCAACTGTATGCCAATAAAATGGACAACCTAGAAGAAAATGGACAAATTATTAGAAAGGTACAATTTTCCAAGACTGAACCACGAAGAAACAGAAAATATGAACAGACCAATCACAAGTACTGAAATTGAAACTGAGATTAAAAAACTCCCAACAAACAAAAGTCCAGGGCCAAACTTTCCAAGATGGCGGAGGAGTAGGAGGACATGGAGGCCATCCCTCCTCACAAATACATCAGGAACACATCTACAAATGGAACAATTCTCACAGAGCACCTGCTGAAGACTAGCAAAGGACCTCAGACACCTAAAAGGACAAGAAAGAACCCCATGTAACCAGGTAGGATGAAAGAAAGAAGACGGGAAAAAGAAGAGGAGAAGAAGCAGGACAGGACCTGCACCCCTAGCAGGGAGCTGAAGGTGAGGAGAGGTTCCCACATCTAGAGAAGTCCCCTCACCAGTGAGGAGATCAGCTGGGACAGAAGGGGAGCCTTGGGGACTCAGAGGAGAGCCCAGCAACTGGTCTGTGGTAGGCAGGACAGAGTGAGACCTACACAGATTTTCCATGCCACAACCCTGTGTACCCCAGCCTGAGAGAGGTGTCTGCCAGTGCTGATGGGGGCTGAGTACTGGAACGTGGGGTTTGGAGAGCAGACTCAGAGAGAGTACTGCTGTTGGCTGTGAGGAGATAGCCTGAGGGGTGGGAGTGAGGAGCTCTGCAACCGGGAATGCTCATGGAGGAAGCCTGGACCACCACAGAAGTGAAGCGCCATTGTTAAGTGACACGCAAAGGGCAGGACCGCCATTGCAACCTCTCTCCTCATGTGCCAACCCCTGCCTGTGCAGGCACTAGAGAGAGTTCCTGCTGGAGCCCCTCGCATGCTGCCATTGTCTCCTCCCCCCCGACCCCAGCCTGGGTGGCCTGCTCACCCTGATCACTGCCTGAAGGGCTTGCATGCTCCAATCACTACCCCAGCATCCTCCTGCTGGGGTGGCCTGTTCGCCCCTATTGCCACCTTGACTCCTTCCTGCCTGACAGGCTTATGTACTCTGGAAACCTCTGGAGCAGACTATGGTGGGAGGAACACATACGGAGGTGGAGCTGAAACTACAGCTGAGCCCAGGGGCCATGTGACTAAGAAAGAAGAGCTGAAATCTCTCCTTGTGGCTGCGTGAACCACAGAGTTAGACCTCCTCTGATGGCTTCCTAAATTCAGCACCTGCAAAACATCCAACAGGACAAGTGCTCCTACATCTGGGATGGGTCTGGCTTTAGCAGCTGTGGGCTTTGTGGACACGTACACACGGGGGTTGGGCCAGGCCAGAGTCTGAGCTGCCTCCATACCTCCCACAGCGTGTCCTGGTGCATGACTACTGCAGTCCTGGGACCTGACCTCAGTGGATCTGTGCTGGTGGTCTGGTGAAAACAATGCCTGAGAATCACCAGGGCCAATGGCCAGCATACCCACAGTTAAGGTGAGACTGAGAGCAGTGCCAACAACAGTATACTGTGTCAGCCCATGCAATGCGTTTATAGATAACACAACAAAGCACATTTACAGGTGAACAGCTCCAGAGGAGGAATACTCAGTGGCTTCTCTCCCAGTGGGAGTGCTCCAATCGCACCTACTTCGCACCACAGATCAGAAACACAGCTAAGAAACAGATCTGGGGGCCTCTACTCCAACAACTAAGGAGCAGAACCCACCCCTGACAGGTCAGTGACAACCACAGAGCAAAGGGGAGGCCCTGCTCAATATCCAGGGCAGGCTCTGGTCACCACAACACCAATCAAACCCTCTATCAAGGGGATAACAGGACAAGCCTCTGGACCAACCTCACCCGCTAGGGGGCAGACACCAGAAGCAAGAGGAACTACGATCCTATAGCCTGCAGAAAGGAGACCACAAACACAGTAAGTTTGACAAAAGGAGAAGACAGATATGTTGCAGAGGAAGAGGCAAGCTAAAAGCCTACAAGATCAACTAAATGAAGAAAAGACGCAAAAATTCTCAACAAAATACTAGCAAACTGAATCCAACAACACATTAAGAGGATTATATACTATGATCAAGTGGGATTTATCCCAGGGATGCGAGGATTTTTCAGTATCCACAAATCAATCAGTGTGATACACCACATCAACAAATTGAAGAATAAAAACCATATTATCATCTCAATAGATGCAGAAAAATCTTTTGACAAAATTCAACAGCCATTTATGATAAAAAAAAAACTCTCTAGAAAGTGGGCATAGAGGGAACCTACCTCAACATAATAAAGGCCATATATGAAAAAACCACAGCAACATAATTCTCAATGCTGAAAAACTGAAAGCAATTCCTCTAAGATTAGAAACAAGACAAAGATGTCCACTCTTGCCACTATTATTCAACATAATTTTGGAAGTCCTAGCCATGGCAATCAGAGAAGAAAAAGAAATAAAAGGAATGCAAATTGGAACTGTCACTGTGTGCAGGTGACATGATACTACATAGAAAACCATAAAGATGCTACCAGAAAACTACTGGAGATCATCATGAATTTGGTAGGGTTGCATGATACAAAATTAATACACAGAAATCTGTTGCATATTTATAACAATGAGAGATCAGGAAAAGAAGTCAAGTAAACAATCCCATTTATCATCACATCAAAAAGAATAAAATACCCAGGAATAAACCTACCTAAGGAGGCAAAATAGCTGTACTCCAAAAACTATAAGATACTGATGAAAGAAATAAAAGGTGACAGAAACAAATGAGGAGATATACAATGTTCTTGGATTGGAAGCATCAATATTGTCAAAATGACTATATTACCCAAGGAAATCTACAGATTCAATGCAATCCCTATCGAATTACCAATGACATTTTTCACAGAACTAGAACAAAATATTTTACAATTTGTATAGAAACACAACAGACCGCAAATAGCCAAAGCAATCCTGGGAAAGAGAAACGGAGCTGGAGGACTCACACTATACTACACACTATACTACAAAACTACAGTATACTACACAACAAAGTTACAGTAATCAAAACAGTATGGTACTGGCACAAAGACAGACTTATATATCAATGGAACAGAATAGAAAGCCCAGAAATAAATCCATGCACCTAGGGTCAATTAATCTACGACAAAGGAAGCAAATATACAATGGAGAAAAGACAGTCTCTTCAATAAATGATGCTGGGAAAACTGAACAGCTACATATAAAAGAATGAAACTAGAACATTCTCTAACACCATACACAAACATAAACCCCAAATAATTAAAGACTTAAATGTAAGACCAGATAGTATGAAACTCTTAGAGGTAAACATAGGCAGAACACTCTCTGACATACAGTGCAGCAGTATCTTTTTGGATATGTCTCCCAGAACAATGAAAGTCAAAACAAAAATGAATGGCACCTAATTGAACTTAAAAGCTTTTCCACAGCAAAGGAAACCATAAACAAAACGAAGAGACAACCCACAGAATGGGAGAAAACATTTGCAAACGAAGCAACCAATACGGGATTAATCTCTGAAATATACAAATATCTCATGCAGCTCAATATCAAAAAAACAAACAACCCAATCAAACAAATGGGCAGATCTAAATAGACATTTCTCCAAAGGAGACATACAGATGGTCAAAAGGCACATGAAAAGATGCTCAACATTGCTCATTATTAGAGAAATGCAAATCGAAACTACAATGAGATATCACCTCACACTGGTCAGAATGGCCATCATCAAAGTCTACAAACAATAAATGCTGCAGAGGGTGTGGAGAAAAGGGAACCCTCCTTCACTGTTGGTGGAAATGTAAACTGATACAACCACTAATGGAGAACAGTATGGAGGTTCCTTAAGAAACTAAAAATAGAGCTACCATATGATCCAGCAATCTCACTCCTGAGCATATATCTGAAGAAAACTAATTTGAAAAGATACACATGCCCGAATGTTAACTGCAGAACTATTTACAATAGCCAAGACACGGAAGCAACCTAGATGTCTTTTGACAGAGGAATGGATAAAGATGAAGTGGTATATATACACAGTGGAATATTACTCAGCCATAAAAATGAATGAAATATTGCCTTTGCAGCAACATGGATGGACCTAGACATTATCATACTAAGTGAAGTAAGTCAGACAAAGACAAATATCATATGATATCACTAACATGTGGAACCTAAAGATGACACAAAAAAACTTATGTACAAAACAGAAACAGACTCACAGACTTAGAAAACAAACTTATGGTTAACAAAGGGGAAAGCTGTGGGGGGAAGGGATAAATTAGGAGGGATAAATTAACATATACCTAACATAAATTAGTTTGGGATTAACATATACACACTACTATATATAAAAGATAATCATCAATGACCTAGTGTATAGCACAGGGAACTCTACTTAATATTCTGTAATAACCTATAATGGAAAAGAATCTGAAAAAATAATGGATATATGTATATGTATATGTGTGTGTATATATATATATATATATATGGAAAAGAATCTGAAAAAATAATGGATATATGTACATGTATATATATATGTATATATGTATATATGAATCACTTTGCTGTACACCTGAAACTAACACAACATTGTAAACCAGTTATACCCCAATATAAAATAAAAATTCAATTAAAACTGTTACAGTATATATTTATGTTGAGATTATGAAAATACTATAACTTATTTGAAATTGTGGGATGTGAGATGTTCTTAAGAATTGTCCAGGGAAAAAAAAAAGAATTGTCCAGGGACTGAGCTACAGCTCTCAGGAATAAATCAAGGGCAAAACTTCAGAATTTCGGATTAACAGATACACACTATATATAAAATAGATAACAAACAAGGGCCTACTGTTTGTAGCACAGGGAACTATATTCAATATCTTATAATAGCCTATAATGGAAAAGAATATGAAAAATATATATATGTATATATGTATATATATATGTATAAGTGAATCACTTTGCTGTACACCTGAAACATTGTAAATCAACTATATTTCAATTTTAAAAATTCTTATAGAAAAATAAAATTTAAAAAAAATGAAGGACAAAACCTTCCAGGCAGATGATAAAAAATGAAGGACCTGAAGGACCTAAGGAAGGAGACAGATTTTCACCATTAAGGAACTCAAAGGTGACTAGTGTCACTAGAAACACAAAGATTGAGGGGAAAAATTGTCCCAGGAAGAAATTAGGGAGGTAGGTAGGGCTAGATAATTCAGGGTCATGTAGATCATTACAAAATTTATATATTCTTGAAATTCAGTAGGAAGTTATTTAAGGAAAATAAGGAAGCTAGTGGCTGATTAGATTTGCATTTAAAAAAAAGATTACTATAACTTTCTCTAGTATGTGTGTGAAGGTATGGAAAAATGGATGCCATAACCCTAGAAGGAGGTAATGGTGTCTTGAACTAGAGGGATGGTGGTGGTGAGAAGTGAGGAGAGGGAGATTGGTACAAGATGGTGGAGTAGAAGGACGTGTGTTCACTCCCTCATGTGAGAGCACCAGAATCACAACTAACTGCTGAAGAGTCATCAACAGGAAGACACTGGAACTCACCAAAAAAGATACCTCACATCCAAAGACAAAGGAGAAGCCGCAATGAGACAGTAGGAGGGGTGCAATCACAATAAAATCAAATCCCATAACTGCTGGGTGGGTGACTCACAGACTAGAGAACACTTATACCACAGAAGTCCACCCACTGGAGTGAAGGTTCTGAGCCCCATGTCAGGCTTCCCAACCTGGGGGTCTGGTAACGGGAGGAGGAATTCCCAGAAAATCAGACTTTGGAGGCTAGCGGGATTTGATTGCAGGACTTTGACAGGACTGGGGGAAACAGAGACTCCACTCTTAGAGGGCACACCCAAAGTAGTGTGCGCACCGGGACCCAGGGGAAGGATCAGTGACCCCAGGGGAGAATGGACCAGACCTACCTGCTAGTATTGGAGGGTATCCTGTAGAGGCGGGGTGGGGGGGTGGCTATGGCTCACCTTGGGGACAAGGACACTGGCAGCAGGAGTTCTGGGAAGTACTCCTTGGTGTGAGCCCTCCCAGAGTCTGTCATTAGCCCCAGCAAACAGCCCAGGTAGGCTCACCTCTGTAGCCAGGAAAGAGTTATTCTTTCTACCTCTAGATGACTATAAGCTGAGGAATGAAGATAGATCCACCCTAAGCCAACATCCTGTTACTATGTCTCCTCTTTTAACCAAAACTTATTGTAACAGAACACAGTTTACAAAGGTCACTGTATACATATGCAATCTCTATTATCACATGGTTACCCCTTGACCTTCATTTCCCCTATTTCAGCACAAAATACCTTTCCTTGTACTACTATAAGATTTTTTCTATTTATCCATCTTTTTTATCCCACAAACTTAACAGATATATCTCTATCTACATATCCACAGTTCATGAGTGTGGTTGAAATAAAGCATAATGGCTGAAACATATAATTAAATATTTGAATATGAATCCTTTTGACCTTGTTTTTCTTACATCAATTGCATATCTTGTATCTATGCATTAAAATGAAATTTGATGGGCTCTGCATGGAAATATTGAACAATGCTTTGGGAAATCTGGAATTGGTTGTTGACTGCCACTAACAATTTTTATAATCTTGGGTGAGTCACTTATCAACCCTAGCCACTGTTTCTTTATAAAAATCAAGGGATTAAACCACATTAACTTTACAGTCTCTACTGCTTCTTGAACTGTTATTATTAAATCAAAATGAAAATATTCATATTTTCAATGGTGAACAGGTTATGATATTTGAAATTAATAAAATCACAAAAATGACCTTAATAAAATGAAAATAGTTGACAATATTTTTTAGATCATAGCAATTTGTATGTTCCATCTCACATTATAGTTTGTGCTTTGTTGATTTTTTTTCTATTTAAAAATCAATTTTATATCCTTTTAAGGATGACTAACTTTAAAGCTGGTGTCCCATCTGTTTTCTCTTTGTTAGCAGACTTTTTGAGGCTACTCTGAGTTCATAAGGAAAATTACTTGCTTTGATAAAGCAGCTTTTCAAAGAGGAAAAAAAATAACAGACTTTCTTTTTGCACTCGATAGTAAGTGTTTCTAAAACCCATAAACTCATCTTAAGTAAGAAAATAAAGGTTGGTTATTTGAAAAATTGCTATTATTAAACAAACCTCTTATCTCCAAGGCTCAATTCTTTACACAGCTTCTTTTAAAACTTGTATCTAACTTGTAGGTAATGATATCCTGACCATAACTTTCCATACCAGAATTCATTTCCTGCTGTGTCTCACCCTTTATTTATACTATATGAAAGCATTTTAAAAAATCATATGGTATATGAAAATGAATATTATTTCATCAAAAATCCCAAACCGCTTTGTATTTCCATACATGCTTGTAATATTATTTTGATGTTGTATATTCTTTGAAGGACTTTTAAATAGTAGTATGTCACCAAAGCATCAAGCATAAAAGGCAAATTTTGTTATTTATCGTATTACTATCCCATACTTGCCCCCTGAATTTTCTTAAGTGATGTTTGATCTACCTTAAATTTTGCATGTTTCTGAAGGAAAATATAGCCAAAGCTAATACAAAATGGCCAGTAACCTAAAAATCACATTTTAAGTGCATCTTGAATATATAATTTTTAATCTGGGTATAACTAAACTATTTAAATTCAAATAATGAGAGAATATCATGAAAAATGAACCAGTGAATCCAGGGAGACATTTCAAGTGATTTGGCATCCTTGGGCCGATAGTTCTTTCACTCTAACTACCTTGATGCTTATTCTGGTTGCAGCCAGAGAAGGCAGTAGGGGTGAGGTATGCCATTTGTCTACATCCTGTCTCCCTTTTTTCAACATCATTCTTATCTACTTACATAGTATCCACACCTTCTGGATACCTCCATTTCCAATTATTTCAAACCCTTTTCTTCAGGAATAATCTGATAACCTAATTCATACAAAGGTTTAAATGACTAATAACTTATAATGTTATACTTCAAGTTATCTGGAAACAATTTCTATGTGAAGTTTGAATATATTTTATATAATGAATGAAATTCAGAATTAATAAGTGGAGAACATTTAATAAACCTAGAGAAATTGGCACACAGATTTTAGTATCAACAAAACAATTAGGGAAGGGTACTTATTTAATTTTTTGACAGATAAAGAGACAGTATAGAATATATGACTTGGAATTCAAAGACCTTATATTAATACCTGAGTCCTCTTGAGTAAGCCAGTTATTACTAAGAGCCTCAGTTTTCCATCTGTAAAATGGGAGTAAGGCATTTGAAACCAGTTTTAATGTACATTTATAAGGATAAATTAGGATATTTTATGTAAAAGCAATCTAACATTTAAAGTATATGACAGATGAGATGCTATAATTGTATTTGTTGTTTGTAGTATCCCCCAAATTATACTATATATTTAATTATGTATTGCCTTTATTCAGTGAGTCAGACTTATTCCTAAAACTAACTTGCCTTACTGATATAAAACAACAAATAAGCAATATAAAATTGCTGTATTTTTATTTTACTTCTTTCTCAAGTTATCTTGTAGTTTAGGTAATAATGTCTTACATTTAGTAGTCTCCCAACAGAACTTATGGGATAAAATTTCTCATAAGACAGAATCATTTAAGCAAGGAGTTTAGGACTCACATTATTTAATCAATATGATTATATTACATATACATATGTATGATAAGTACTAGAAAACAAGAGAAACAATAGGCCAGATTCTTAATTATATATTAATATAAGAATCTATATATTAGTTATATATAGATTATAACTAATACAAGAATCTATATTATATATGTGTATTGTATTATATACAATACACATATATAAATGTTCATTTATTGTATACAAGCAATATTTCCATCATGTAAATCTACAGCAATTGTCTACAGAAGACATTACATGAATAAAAATATTTTTGTGATTTTTTTAATACTACTTTCATTCAAGAAGCATTGTACTATATGAAGACCTAAACAGAGACATTTCTCCAAAGAAGACATGCAGATAGCCAATAGGCACATGAAAAGATGCTCATCATCACTAATTGTTAGAGAATTGCAAATCAAAAGTACAATGAGGTACCACCTTACATTGGTCAGAACAGCCATCATTAAAAAGTCTACAGATAACAAATGCTAGAGAGGGTGTGGAGAAAAGGGAACCCTCCTACATTGTTGGTGGGAATGTAAATTACTGCAGCCACTATGGAGAACAGTATGGAGGTTCCTTAAAAAACTAAAAATAGAGTTGCCATATGATCCATCCATCCCACTCCTGGACATATACCCAGACAAAACTCTAATTCAAAAAGATACTTGCACCCCTATGTTCATAGCAGCACTATTTACAATAGCCAAGACACAGAAACAACCTAAATGTCCATCGACAGATGAATGGATAAAAAAGATGTGGTATATATACACAATGGAATACTACTCAGCCATAAAAAGGAATGAAATAATGCCATTTGCAGAAACATGGATGGACTTAGAGATTTTCATAATACTCAAAGTAAGTCAGAAAGACAAATACCATATGATAATGACAAATACCATATGATACCACTTACATGTGGAATATAAAATACGACACAAATGAACATATCTACAGAACAGAAACAGATTCACGGATATAGAGAACAGACTTGTGGTTGCCCAGGGGGAGGGAGATGGGGGTGGGAAGGATTGGGAGTTTGGGATTAGCAGATGCAAACTATTATATATAGAATGGATTTAATCAACAAGGTTCTAATGTATAGCACAGGAAACTATATTCAATATCCTGTGATAAACCATAGTGGAAAAGAATATGAAAAAGAATTTTATATATATATATATATAAAACAATCACTTTGCTGTACAGCAGAAATTAACACACATTGTAAATCGACTATACTTCAATAAAGTTTTAAATAAAAGAAACACCGTACCATCTAATACATGCTAGATATTGGGCATGTGCCTGTCTAGACAAGAGATGCATTTTTCATGTTGTTTGAGTTAAACCACAGTAATTGCCCATTATTTTGCATTCCTATGCAAACACATAAAAACTATTCCCTACTCCTTTCGCTTAGACATATAAAATTAGCTTAAACACTCACTTATTCTTTTTATTTAGAAATCACACTTTTTTGGAATATCAGTTGTGCAGAATTATACTTTCTTAGGTTTCTTCTGAATTGAAACAGTGAGTATAAGCAGTGATTGAAACTCTCATTTAAATAAACTTTCTACTGAAAAGAATCGTTCACACTGAGTGGGTTACAGCACACACACACGTATTAGTTCTAAAGACAACTCATTATTGTTCCTCAGAATTTTGTTCTTTATAATTTTGTTCATTTACTCTAGTTATAAACAGAACAGTCCTACTGGCTTGTGGGAAAACAGTTGCATGCTTTCGCTTTTCTCATGAGAGGTAGGTGCCTTGGCCTTCCTCTCTTGGGAACTCAGCCTTTAGTTGACCTTACTAACATTCACCTTGCTTATCTTGTACATGTCTTCTAACCCTGCTTGAATCCTAAATGCCCACCAGGAGGATTTAGTATCCCCTAAAGAATTTAGGAGTGAGGTTGAGCCAGAAGAAGTAATTTAACTCCAGACAACTTCCTCTTGATAATTTATGCTATTTGAAAAATAGAGGTCTTGTCTGCCAGGACCTTTGAATGTTTCTTTTTGATTATTACTTGAACTTATTACAAGGCTTCCTGCTTGCAAAGCAGTAACTATTTCTCTGTACAATCTCTCTGTGGTAGAATGTTTCTAGGCCTTTAAAAAAAACTCTTTATCACTGAAAACAGATTGCACATCTAAGGATACAAACAGATGCAGCAACATGCCAACCCTTCTGTAGAGAAATGTCCTGTATTTATAACTGCTTTAGAAATCCTATTCCTCAGTGATGACAGGAAAAGGACAGTTGTTTTTAATAAATATCGTTTGAGTTTATTGACAAAGAGGCACATTCCAGGTCTCCTGGTTTACTTCACACCTGGTTTACTTCACACACCAATATATTATGTAGTGAAAAATCAAAAGGGGCATTTGCTTTTTAAGTAGTTCATGACACTCCATTAACATTCCTCCATGTGGAGAAAAAGTTATTTTTTAAGACAAGAAATCTTTGGATTTTATGTGCTATACTGTATGTGTTTTTTATTGCTGTTTTTGGGCAAGATTTATGTTTATAAATGCTTTCAATGTTTATTAGTAAATTGCATTGGGTTAGTAAATGAGCTAATATTTTAAAAAATAATAATAACTGTAAGGGTCTAGAAGAGTGTCTGGCATATAATAAGGATTTTATGTGTTTGCAAAATAAAATAAAAATTATAAAAGCTTAATTTCACTCTCCTAGTGGCTGTAAATGATTTTTTTTTAAAGGATAGTTTATATAAATGGCTTTTTTTTTTTTTAATAGATCCTGCATTAGTCACTTTTATTTGTTTGATTTAGGGAAGCATTATGGCTTAGGCCAGTAATTCTCAACTGGGCGCAATTTTGCCCTCCCGGAGACATTTGGAAATGTCTGAAGACATTTTTGTTTGTCACAACTGGTTGCAGGTGCTACTGGCATCTATAAGTAGAGGCAAAGGATGCTCATAAGCATCCTGCAATTCGCTGGGCAGCCCTCTACAGCAAAAAAAATTATATAATCCCAAATGTAAATAGTGCTGAGATTGAGAAACCCTTGGCTTAGAGCTTGAGCTCCAATTCACACTATGCTATCCACTAAATCCTGGAATCCTGGCAAGCACTTAAGTGTAAAGTTTTCAGTTTTTTCATCATAAATGGGTATAATAAAATAATAGGGATTGAAAGTTATTAATACATGAAACATTGCACATATCTTGGTGCATTGTAAAGTCACTAAATCTTAGCTATTATTATAAATAAAATCTGAGATAAAGTGACTTATCTGCTTTCTGGTCATTTTTTCTAAATCTAAAATTATACAATATATGCTCTCTGAGTTTAGTATATTTAAGAATTCTTTCCCACCCGAGATCTTCTCACTGTCAGGCATCAGACAGACAACTAGCTCTTGAAAGCACTTACCACCACCTCATGGCATTTTTGGTTTTGTACATTCATTTTGTTGTATTTTGTCCAAGATTCAAGGCTTACTTAGAATTTTATAAGGACAAATAAAGCTTTCTCAAGGATCTAAATCCTACTATTGTCTTTTCCTTAGCTTAATTTTAAATCACTACATATAACTCCATTTTCCAATAGGCTCAGGGTTAAGTCAACTACGGACTTCATTAAAAGTAAATTAAAAACTAGTGTGATGGAGTTTTACCAAAAAAGAATGATTTTTATGTCTCCTTCAACAGTAGAATCCATAGATAGTAGCACAGCATTTGTCTGGAACACTATAGAACCCATCTTCTGAAAGTAGGAAAAGAGAAGTTCCTTTAAGGCGTGTGCTTCAACGGGAAGGGGACTATGTCCAGAATAGTTCCTTTTAATTCTTTTCTAAAATGTGTCACAATGCTAATTTATCATTTATTTAAGAGAATTTATAAATATCATTAGAGAAAGAATATTAAAGAAATCTATGTCAGTTTCCAGGGCTAACTAGATAGAAAGAAAATAATAGTGAAGATCAAGGTTAGATTGAAGACACAATGGGGAAACTCAATATACACCATTAAAGGTGTTGAAAAAGTATTCCAGTTTGTATTTTAGAAGCAAATTTGGGGTAAAAAAGGATTTATAGGCAAAACTTTAGAAACGATACAATCTATGTTATACTGGCATTAACTGACAACCAATTTAATGCAATTATTCTGTACACTTATAGTAATGAAAATGGAAATAATTACATTTAAGACATTTACAGATTTTAATATTTGACTCAGTGAGCAATAATATTGTACATGCCTTTATTCAAAGCACTTTTCATATATGTAATAGTATTTTACATACTATTTTAAGTATTTTAAATAGTATTTTAAGTACATAGAGATGGCTTCTTGATATCACTGTATTAAGTTTCTGTTATTCTGCCTGTAGATTTATGTATTGATGTGTTTTAATAATTAAATTAATATATTACTATAGACTTTCTTCTGTGATTTATTCTACTGCCTCAACTCCCACCTTCTTCATTTATTTTCTACACTAATGAATTGACCTATTCAATTAATGTGCAGGTTACAAGGTCAAATGGGTGTCAGTCATTTGTTATGTCTATATTTTAAGTAATATGTTGCTACTACTAGAGCACCAAAATTTATTCTTTTTATAAATTAGAGAAGATACTGATAATTCTCTTTGTATTTCTGAATCCAAAATGTTTGCATAAATGGAAGATAAAAGAGTTGAGTTACAGATATTTTAATGGGAGTATTTTAATAACCCTTGTTTTGGCCAAAGAAGTGTCTCTATATGTCATGTTGACACACGGGGAAAAGAGAGATTAAGAAGTGCTGCTCTACAATAACTCCCTTTTAATTCATTTTCTACAGTATTGACATAATGTACTGAAAGAGCTTTTTTTCAGTTGCTTTGATAGCTAATGCTTTAGATATAATGTCATATTGCTTTGGTGGCTATGAAAGGTTTGTTATTTCCTCCAGGTATATTTTATAGTTACATATATGTCTTGCTTTCTATTAGGGAAGGATAACTAAAGGGGAGTTGAAGCCTCAAAAACATCCCTGAAAAGTTGACATTCCCCACTGCTTTCAACAATGAAAGCAAAATATACATGTCCAGTGCTTGGTAGTTTAAGATCCAGGTAGGGAGGGGAACCAAGATGGCGGAGTAGAAGGACGTGCTCTCACTCCCTCTTGCGAGAACACCAGAATCACAACTAGCTGCTGGACAATCATCGACAGGAAGACACTGGAACTCACCAAAAAATATACCCCACATCCAAAGACAAAGGAAAAGCCACAATGAGATGGTAGGAGGAGCACAATCACAGTAAGATCAAATCCCATAACCAGTGGGTGGGTGACTCACAGACTGGAGAACACTTATACCACAGAAGTCCACGCACTGGAGTGAAGGTTCTGAGCCCCTCAGGCTTCCCAACCTGGGGTTCTGGAAATGGGAGGAGGAATTCCTAGAGAATCACACTTTGAAGCCTAGTGGAATTGATTGCAGGACTTTGGCAACACTGGGGGAAACAGAGACTCCACTCTTAAGAGGGCACACAGAAAGTAGTGTGTGCATTGGGACCCAGGGGAAGGAGCAGTGACCCCAGGGGAGACTGAACCACACCTACCTGCTACTGTTGGAGGGTCTTCTGCAGAGGCGGGGGGGGGGTGGCTGTGGCTCACCATGGGGACAAGGACACTGGCAGCAGAAGCTCTGGGAAGTACTCCTTGGCAGAGCCCTCCCAGAGTCTGTCATTAGCCCCAGCAAACAGCCCAGGTAGGCTCCAGTGTTGGGTTGCCTCAGGCCAAACAACCAACAGGGAGGGAACCCAGGCCCACCCATCATCAGACAAGCAGATTAAAGTTTTACTGAGCTCTGCCCACCAGAGCAACAGCCAGCTCTACCCACCGCCAGTCCCTCCCATCGGGAAACTTGCACAAGCCTCTTAGATAGCCTTATCCACCAGAGGGCAGACAGCAGAAGGAAGAAGAACTACAATCCTGCAGCCTGTGGAACAAAAACCACATTCACAGAAAGATAGACAAGATGAAAAGGCAGAGGGCTATGTACCAGATGAAGGAACAAAATAAACCCCCAGAAAACCAACTAAATGAGGTGGAGATAGGCAACCTTCCAGAAAAAGAACTCAGAATAATGATAGTGAAGATGATCCAGGACCTCGGAAAAAGAATGGAGGCAAAGATCGAGAAGATGCAAGAAATGTTTAACAAACACCTAGAAGAATTAAAGAACAACCAAACAGAGATGAACAATACAATAACTGAAATGGAAACTACACTAGAAGGAATCCATAGCAGAATAACTGAGGCAGAAGAACCGATAAGTGACTTGGAAGACAGAATGGTGGAATTCACTGCTGCAGAACAGAATAAAAAGAATGAAAAGAAATGAAGACAGCCTAAGAGACCTCTGGGACAACATTAAACACAACAACATTTGCATTATAGGGGTCCCAGAAGGAGAAGAGAGGGAGAGAAAGGACCCGAGAAAATATTTGAAGACATGATAGTCAAAAACTTCCCTAACATGGGAAAGGAAATAGCCACCCAAGTCCAGGAAGCACAGACAGTCCCATACATGATAAACTCAAGGAGAAACATGCCAAGACACATAGTAATCAAATTTGCAAAAATTAAAGACAAAAATTATTGAAAGCAGCAAGGGAAAAACAAAAAATAATATACAAGGGAACTCCCATAAGGTTAACAACTGATTTCTCAGCAGAAACTCTACAACCCAGAAGGGAGTGGCAAGATATACTTAAAGTGATGAAAGGGAAGAACGTACAACCAAGATTAATGTACCCGGCAAGGATCTCATTCAGATTTCACAGATAAATCAAAAGCTTTACAGACAAGGAAAAGCTAAGAGAATTCAGCACCACCAAACCAGCTCTACAACAAATGCTAAAGGAACTTCTCTACATGGGAAACACAAGACAAGAAAAGGACCTACAAAAACAAACCCAAAACAATTAAGAAAATGGTCATAGGAACATACATATCAATAATTACCTTAAACGTGAATGGATTAAATGCTCCAACCAAAAAACACAGGCTTGCTGAATGGATACAAAAACAAGACCCATATATATGCTGTCTACAAGAGACCCACTTCAGACCTAGGGACACATACAGACTGAAAGTGAGGGGATGGAAAAAGATATTCCATGCAAATAGAAATCAAAAGAAAGCTGGAGTAGCAATACTCATATCAGACAAAATAGACTTGAAAATAAGGAATGTTACAAGAGACAATGAAGGACACTACATAATGATCAAGGGATCAATCCAAGAAGAAGATATAACAATTATATATACACCCAACATAGGAGCACCTCAATACATAAGGCAACTGCTAACAGCTATAAAAGAGGTAATTGACAGTAACGCAGTAATAGTGGGGGACTTTTAACACCTCACTTACACCAATGGACAGATCATCCAGACAGAAAATTAATAAGGAAACACAAGCTTTAAATGACACAATAGACCAGATAGATTTAATTGATATTCATAGGACATTCCATCCAAAAACAGATTACAGTTTCTTCTCAAGTGCGCACAGAACATTCTCCAGGATAGATCACATCTTGGGTCACAAATCAAGCCTTAGCAAATTTAAGAAAACTGAAATCATATCAAGCATCTTTTCTTACCACAACACTATGAGACTAGAATTGAATTACAGGGAAAAAAGCATAAAAAAACACAAATACATGGAGGCTAAACAGTATGTTACTAAATAACCAAGAGATCACTGAAGAAATCAAAGAGGAAATCAAAAAATACCTGGAGACATATGACGATGAAAACACGATGATCCAAAACCTATAGGATGCAGCAAAAGCAGTTCTAAGAGGGAAGTTTATAGCTATACAATCCTACCTCAAGAAACAAGAAAAATCTCAAGAAAACAATCTAGCCTTACACCTAAAGGAACTAGAGAAAGAAGAACAAACAAAACCCAAAGTTAATAGAAGGAAATAAATCATAAAAGACCAGAGCAGAAATAAATGAAACAGAAAGAAAACTATAGCAAAGATGAACAAATCTAAAGGCTGGTTCTTTGAGAAGATAAACAAAATTGATAAACCATTAGCCAGACTCATCAAGAAAAAGAGGGAGAGGACTCAAATCAATAACATTAGAAATGAAAAAGAAGTTACAACAGACACCAAAAAAATACAGAGCATCCTAAGAGACTACTACAAGCAACTCTATGCAAATAAAATAGACAACCTGGAAGAAATGGACAAATTCTTAGAAAGGTATAACCTTCCAAGACTGAACCAGAAGAAACAGAAAATATGAACAGACCAATCACAAGTAATGAAACTGAAACTGTGATTAAAAATCTTCCCACAAACAAAAGTCCAGGACCAGATGGCTTCACAAGTGAATTATATCAAACATTTAGAGAAGAGCTAACACCCATCCTTCTCAAACTCTTCCAAAAAATTGCAGAGGAAGGAGCACTCCCAAACTCATTCTATGAACCCATCATCACCCTGATACCAAAACGAGACAAAGATACTACAAAAAAAAAAAAAAAATACAGGCCAATATCACTGATGAATATAGATGCAAAAATCCTCAACAAAATACTAGCAAACAGAATCCAACAACACATTAAAAGGATCATACACCATGTTCAAGTGGGATTTATCTCAGGGATGCAAGGATTCTTCAATATACGCAGATCAATCAATGTGATACACCACATTAACAAACTGAAGAAGAAAAACCATATGATCATATCAATAGATGCAGAAAAAGCTTTTGACGAAATTCAACACCCATTTATGATAAAAACTCTCCAGAAAGTGGGCATAGAGGGAAGCTACATCAACATAATAAAGGCCATATATGACAAACCCACAGCAAACATCATTCTCAATGGTGAAAAAGTGAAAGCATTTCCTCTAAGATCAGGAACGAGACAAGGATGTCCACTCTCACCACTATTATTCAACGTAGTTTTGGAAGTCCTAGCCATGGTAATCAGAGAAGAAAAAGAAATAAAAGGAATACAAATTGGAAAAGAAGTAAAGTTGTCACTGTTTGCAGATGACATGATACTATACATAGAGAATCCTAAAAATGCCACCAGAAAACTACTAGAGCTAATCAATGAATTGGGTAAAGTTGCAGGATACAAAATTAATGCACAGAAATCTCTGGCATTCCTATATACTAATGATGAAAAATCTGAAAGAGTAATTATGGAAACACTCCCTGGACAATTGGAAATTGCTTCAAGTATTTCTTTTCCTTTAGGAACAATTCTAGTTTACCACTACAACAAAAAGAATAAAATACCTTGGAATAAACCTACCTAGGGAGACAAAAGACCTGTATGCAGAAAACTATAAGACACTGATGAAAGAAATTAAAGATCATACCAACAGATGGAGAGATATACCATGTTCTTGGATTGGAAGAATCAATATTGTGAAAGTGACTATACTACCCAAAGCAATCTACAGATTCAATGCAATCCCTATCAAATTACCAATGGCATATTTTATGGAACTAGAACAAATCTTCTTAAAATTTGTATGTAGACACAAAAGACTCCGACTAGCCAAAGCAGTCTTGAGGGAAAAACACGGACTTGAGGAATCAGACTCCCTGACTTCATACTATACTACAAAGCTGTAGTCATCAAGACAATATGATACTGGCACAAAAACACAAACATAGATCAATGGAACAAGATAGAAAGCCCAGAGATAAACCCACACACCTATGGTCAACTAATCTATGACAAAGGAGGCAAATATATACATAGAAAAGACAGTCTCTTCAATTAGTGGTGCTGGGAAAGCTGGACAGCTACATGTAAAAGAATAAATTAGAACACTCCCTAACACCATACACAAAAATAAACTTAAAATGGATTTGAGACCTAAATGTAAGATCGGACACTATAAAACTCTTAGAGGAAAACATAGGAATAACACTCTTTGACATAAATCACAGCAAGATCTTTTTTGATCCACCTCCTAGAGTAATGGAAATAAAAACAAAAATAAACAAATGAGACCTAATGAAACATCAAAGCTTTTGAACAGCAAAGGAAACCATGAACAAGACGAAAAGACAGCTCTCAGAATGGGAGAAAATATTTGCAAACGAATCAGTGGACAAGGATTAATCTCCAAATATATAAACAGATCATGCAGCTCAATGTTAAAGAAACAAACAACCCAATCCAAAAATGGGCAGAAGACCTAAATAGACATTTCTCCAAAGAAGACATACAGATGGCCAAGAAGCACATGAAAAGCTGCTCAACATCACTAATTATTAGAGAAATGCAAATCAAAACTACAATGAGGTATCACCTCACACCAGTTAGAATGGGCATCATCAGAAAATCTACAAACAATTGCTTGAGAGGATGTGGAGAAAATGAACCCTTTTGCACTGTTGGTGGAAATGTAAATTGATACAGCCACTATGGACAACAGTATGGAGATTCCTTAAAAAACTAAAAACAGAATTAGCATATGATCCAGCAATCCAACTACTGGGCATATACCCAGAGAAAACCATAATTCAAAAAGACATATGCACCCCAATGTTCATTGTAGCACTATTTACAATAGCCAGGAGATGGAAGCAACCTAAGTGTCCATCATTGGATGAATGGATAAAGAAGATGTGGCACATATATACAATGGAATATTACTCAGCCATAAAAAGAAACAAAATTGAGTTATTTGTAGTGAGGTGGATGGACCTAGAGTCTGTCATACAGAGTGAAGTAAGTCAGAAAGAGAATAACAAATATCATATATTAACGCATGTATGTGGAACCTAGAAAAATGGTACAGATGAACCAGTTTGCAGGGCAGAAGTTGAGACAGATGTAGGGAACAAATATATGGACACCAAAGTGGGAAAACTGCGGTGGGGTGGGGATGATGGTGTGCTGAATTGGGCAATTGGGATTGACATGTATACACTGATATGTATAAAATTGTTTTTTTATACTGCGGTGTTCTTATTAGTCATCAAACAAACAAAAAAACTTCCTTTGGGTTATTTGTATGGAAATATGTTAATATAAATGTTTCCGACATTACATGAAATTTCTAAAAATCTTATATGTTCTGGTATAATGTTATAAGTCATAATTTTAGTTATTACTTTAAATGTATATCTCAGAAATAACTAAATTTCCTTGTCAATTACATTATTATGAACTTTCATCAAATCTTTAACTGTGGTCATTTTTAAGTCTTTTGTCATTTACAGACAGTCCTCGGTGTACTCTGATGCTTTTGCAAATATGTTCCTATAAAAGGGTTTCATCTTCAAGGAATTCATGGAAAAGACTCTGAGAAGTACAGGTTTCTGGTAACTGACTATACTGCTGAACTGAATGAATAAGCATTTTCAGAACTCTAATGGAAAACTGATGAATTCATAAAAGTGCTAACAAAAGATCAAGATGAAAAAAAATTAATTACATGGGACTGAGTGAACTGATGAGGATGATTATAATTTTTGTGACTTTCTGTTTGAAAAACAAAAAAAATCCCACAAGTACTCAGAGGCAAAAAATGTACAAATCAATTTTCACTGCAAAGTAAAGGAGCTGTTACAGTGGAGGATTACTGGACTGAATGTCAGTATTATAACATAGTATGAGTGTGTTTCGTGTTTGGTAATTGCAATCATTGTTGCTTTTGTTGTGGTCATGCATTTACAATGCTTGGTGTCAGTCTATTTATCTCTTGTAAAAATAAAATACAGTGTGTGTGTGTGCGTGTGTGTGTGTGAAAAAAAAAAGATCCAGGTAGTATATCAGTCCATATAGATCAAAGTAATCAACTCATCAATGAGATAAAAATGTCTAGAGAAAGAACATTTCATATTAGATAAGCTATATCAGTAAGGGTGAAAAACATGGTAGTAGATTCTTCTCTGGACTATATAAATATTAAGGAGCTACTAGTAAATGCCAGGTACTATTGGGAGGAGTGGCTTCAGCGTTAAACAAGACAGGCAATGTCCCTGCCCTTATGAAACTTCTATTTTAGTTGGCTTGGGTGTGGAAGTAAGTATGGGTCAAAGTATCTATTCTTGAACATAAAACATACAGTATTCTGCATTTTATATTCTACTTACTTGATCTAGAGTCTCGTTAGTAAGAAACCATAAACCTTACTCAGGAGGCATGTTTCTTCTCAGTATGAATTACCCAAGAGTTACTACTTAGCTTCTCCTGATAATTCTGGCTCACCTTAACATAATTTCATATACATCTCTTATTTAAATTCAAATTATAATGTTATTTTCAGTAATCTTTATAATTTGTTAAAATACTATTTAATATTAGCCATTTTTCTAATGTAATACCATTTTTGTTCTACTAGCTATTGGAAATTGCTTAAGTATTTCTTTTCCTTTAGGAACAATTCTAGTTGTAAAACAATACTGTTTTTGGTTAAGTGGAGAACATTTGCAAAAAAATATATCTTAAAATCAAATAAAATAACCAATCATGTGCTAACTTCTAATCTATATAAGAAACTAGGAAGTTGTTGCCTGATAACATTTTTGGCAATTACCAGTATAGTTCACACACACGAAATAAAGTTCAGAAAAACATTACGAAATTCATTAAGCAGTGACTGAAACATTGCTCCCCTCCTCATTAATTCTATCATGTCACCCTGCCTTAATGAAAATTGGGCTATGCACATTGGCCTGATTACTGTATATATTCTTTGCATCAGCTATAAGACAATTTTTAAATGTAATAAAACCCCTAAAATCAGGATAAATCTTACAATCAATGTTTTCAACTGTGTTGCAGTTGCAGTGTTTTTACATTGCTCTGTGTGGATTTTATCATAGTTTCATATTGTCCTTTCTTCGATTGAGTTATATGCAGTATTAGCACTACATGTGGTGAGTTACCAATAAGAATATTTTCAAAAAGCTTTTACTATGATTTGGTATTATAGCAAATGTTATTTTGTATATGGAAAGCCAAGGAAAGAAAGAAAGAGTATAACTTTGATATTAATGAAAAAAATTTGTACTTGCATTGCCTTCAATTCCATACTCTCTTCTAAATTAAAAACCAAATGCTTTATGAAATCAAAAGAAGGAATATACCCACACGTACATGAAGCTGTATCATTGAGACAAATGCAAAAATACTATCAAACCTAAGAAAGGGAAGTGAAGACAGAAGAAATTTGAATGAGAGGCTGGTGTGACTGATGAATGGGTCACACCACTGGTAAGGAAAGAATGTGGTTTTTATTTGTTTTTGTTTGTTTGTTTTAGAAGATGTTGGGGGTAGGAGTTTATTAATTAATTTATTTTTGCTACGTTGGGTCTTCGTTTCTGTGCAAGGGCTTTCTCTAGTTGTGGCGAGCGAGGGCCACTCTTCATCGCGGTGCGCGGGCCTCTCACTATCGCGGCCTCTCTTATTGCGGAGCACAGGCTCCACACGCGCAGGCTCAGCAGTTGTGGCTAACGGGCCTAGTTGCTCCGCGGCATGTGGGATCCTCCCAGACCAGGGCTCGAACCCGTGTCCCCTGTATTAGCAGGCAGATTCCCAACGACTGCGCCACCAGGGAAGCCCTGTTTTTAATTAGCATCATAAGTTTTGTTTGTTTTTTCCTTCATAGTGGTATGTAAAATAATAATGTGTTTTAAAATCGTTCATCCTGAATTCAATGAAATGCAGATTATATACTCCAGTGAAGAAATGAGAGGAAAAATAATTATAGGGAAGTAAAGAACTGATTTTATTATAATCTTCAGTTTTGACAGATTAATCACTAAATTTGCCATCCATTCATCTTCTACTAGGAACCCAAAGGATAGGTAATAAAATAACTGTTTGAGGGGCTTCCCTGGTGGCACAGTGGTTGAGAATCTGCCTGCCAATGCAGGGGACACGGGTTTGAACCCTGGTCTGGGAAGATCCCAGATGCCGTGGAGCAACTAGGCCTGTGAGCCACAACTACTGAGCCTGCGCATCTGGAGCCTGTGCCCCGCAACGAGAGGCCGCGACAGTGAAAGGCACACACACCGCAGTGAAGAGTGGCTCCCGCTTGCCGCAACTAGAGAAAGCCCTCGCACAGAAATGGAGACCCAACACAGCCAAAAATAAATAAATTAATTAATTTATAAAAAATAAAAAAAATAACTGTTTGACAACTAAATTGTCTAAAAACTAACAATTATATTAGTTTGTGGAAATTTAATTCCAGCTTTAAGAAAAATGTGGCTAGGTATATGCACTGAAAGTTCCCTCTGGGGAAGTGATGTCAAGAGCTTCAGAAGGAATTAACATCAATTAGCAGCATGATGAAAAACTTATTTCCCTCTGGACTACTGCAACCAAATACAAATTTTGTGTGTGTGTGTATATATATATATATATGCAAAAATATATTTTTACATTTTGAATCAAAGGGATCTTTCCTATATTTGTCTATATAGAATTAAGTACATATTTAAATGTAGACTTTTAGAACTGGAAGATAATTGAATAAATGTTAGAGTTTCTTCAAGATCTAATTTTTATCTTCTATTTTTCTCATCTCTTTCAATAGGCTCGTAAATGAAGCCCAGAGAAATTAATTTCTTCATCAAAGTTCACACAGTTTGATAGCAGCACAGACAAGATTAGAGTCTTTGGCCCAAGGTTCAGTGTTCTTTCCATTATGCCAAATTATCCCCTAATATATTAGGTACATAAGTAGGATAATGAGTGTAGTGGATGCTGTGGTGTGCTCCCCAGTTCTCTCCTCCCCCACCCCAATCACACACACATACACTCACACACACATTTTCACAACTAAAGCCTTCATTTTCCCAGTTGGTAAAAAAGTTGGCAGCTAATAGCATTCAAGTAAGTTCCTTTACAAAAAAAAAAAAAAAAAAAAAAACCTGTTCATTCATGGTTACACCCCCTTCCCAGATATTGCCAATGTCCAATAACTTGTTGATATAAGAGTATAAGGCTCCCAACCACTTGCCTAACTTGGGGACAATTCTGAGGAGTCATCCCAGCTTCCGATTTCCCTGTGTGATTATCTGAGATAGATAGTTTAATTGCATAGAGTTTAACTTCTCCCTCTGACAGACACTGCTTTCTTCATTACTCCATGGGTGTTGACTTGAGAATACACTCTAGTAAACTTTTGTTTATTGTCTCAAATATTTGTCTCAGAATCTGTTCTAGGGAACCAAACCATAAAAATAAATGTAAAATTACTCAAGTATTCTGGAGTAAATTACTGTGCTTTTTTAAGTTGAGATAGAAGTATTCAAAGTGGTTTTACTTCTAAAGGATGAAGCAAGCATCACTCAGAGAAACTTCTAGGTGTATTCACTTTATTTTGTTACTATACTTATTGTTGCTGTCATCAAGATAACTATTCTTCAGGTATAATATTAGGCATTTTATACACAGCAGTTCATTAAGTCTTAAATATAATCCTGTATGTAGATACAGGTATGAATGTAAATCTTCGTTTCCCAGATGAGGAAATTGGAGATTTGGGAAGAGTAATTAACTTGCCATGGTCACTTAGCTAGAAATTGTCTGATTCTGGGTGATTCTCTCATTAGACCTCAAGCTGCCTAAATGCAAGAGCTGGTTCTCTTATGAACAATACTATTTCCTATCACATAATATAGCACCTTGCTGTCAGTAGAGGTCAATAAATATTTATCAAATCAGCAAAGGAACCTTTATTTGTCTGACCCCAAATCCATGCCATTAGCCCCATGTGCTATGCAGTCACCCATGTACACTGTGAGCCCTAGACTTAATGATGAACATCACAAAGAACTAAAAAAAAAAAAGGAAAAGTCTAAGATGTTAAAAGCAAACTATGCTGAACAAACAGGAATGGGTGATTTAAATATGCATTTAAAAAAATAGATCATTTCATTTTGTTTCCTTTTATAGTAGATGCATATGTACCTTGTAGGATCAGATGTTATACCAGAGAACACTGAGTCTGCCTGTGGGATTGAGTCATTTGATCCCTTTCAATATGTCTTATTAAAACTATATTCAATTTAATGTAATATATCCCAGGAGGGTTAAAATGATCGCATAAAGAAAATGATGAACATTTCCCCAAATCTAATGTTAAAGTAATGGAAATGAAGTTTCCACTCATCTCCTCAGCTTTCCTAGGCAGCATGTATATAAATAGAATAGAAAGGTTTATTATCAAGATGAATTTACCAATGGCTCTTCTGTTCTGAAACGAATTTTTTTCTCAGAGTATTTTATACCCATGTTTCTGACATTTGGATGTGATATTAGGCACAGTGTTTGAGGATCTTTCAATAACTGATTTAACAGTTAAGTAAGCATCTTATAGAAGTCAAGTCACAAAGATGAAAAGAAAAGAAAATCTCACATTTCTAAGTAGGTCCAAATACTTAGCCTATTTCTTTTACTCCCAAGAAAGTCCCTGAAACACCTTCTGTAAGTCATACAATGCTTCTTTCATACAAACAGGTAACCAGCCTTACTATCTCTACTGCAAATCAAGGGAAGAGTTAAAATGGCAAATTAGAAGTAATGGAGGGGGTCTGATATATGTAAGCACAAATTAAAAACTAGAATGGCAGCTTACTACAGACATTAAGACAATTTAAAGAAAGAAAACACATGGTTAGCAAAATATCTCAATCTGAAGTCACTGAGTATAAAGACACCCTAGAGATATCCCCTAATAGAACTTAGTTTTACAGAAAATTGGGGATATTCATCTCAGTAATGATAATCTTGAAGCCTCAATTTAAGTTACAGTATGGTTCTGCATGTACTTTATTTTAGAAAAATGTGATACGTTTTAGAAATATTCCCTTGGGAATACTGGGAGGCAGAATGAATCAGTGGTTAATCAAGCAGACTGTCTATCTTACACTATCTGTAGAGTACAAACTCACTGTGTTGTTTTCTAGCCTGTGTAATGGGACTGATAGAAGCTACCTCAAGAGACTCTTGTGAGGGATAAATAAGGGCATTAGAAAAATGCTTGGCATATAATACACACTCAATAAATATATTATCTCAAGCAGATAAGCTATTTTTCATCAAATATTTATCAAATGCTTAATATGTACCAGAGAATTGGGTCAGGAGGTTTAGATTGGAGATAGGAGAAGTAGACGACTTAAGGTTGCCTATTTGCAGTACATCAGCAAGGACTTGATTTAAAGGTATGTGAGGAAAAAGAGAAAGCAAAGGTGATTTATAGATGTTGGCCTGATAGTGGTACCATTAGAGAGAAGGAGGGTATTTGGGGAAGAATAGGTTGCAGACTCAAAATCAAGTTTATTTTTTTGGTTTTGTTTTATGTCAGATTAGGAATGTTAATTAGTCAAAGTGATGATGCCGGGTAAGTAAATTAGGGCTCAAAGTAGAGACCAGGTTTGGAGAAATGGTTTTCTAGGGAACAAACAATGAAAAGTTGGGTATTTAAAAACTATGCCATTTAGATGTCAGGTACACAGAAATTTTCATTGGCCCTTCAGCACATTTTGTACTAGCCTACTGCCATGTGCTCTATTCTCCTCTCTCTTACCTCTTCCCTTTTTTCCTCCTTCTTTGTAACAACAATAAATCCTTCATTTTTTGCCACCAGAGCAATAAGCCAACTAGTTAGTTTCTATCTCAATGTATTTTTCTAAACCAAGACAGTGCACTCTTCAAGAGGAATTCTGGTGCCAGTTTGTAATCTTTGCTTCCTCCACAACATGATTCAATAAGCTATGTCTTGCTCCTGTAATTAGAGTATAAACTTCTTGTGAGAAGGCAGATGGGCCTACACTCATGGACCTGATTTTGATTAATAAAGTGCATCCAAAAGTCTAAATGCTGAAATTTCTTTTAAGTGCCCTGTTCTCTGTAGGTCATTGGAGTGACTTTTTTACTTCCTTAAATTTCTAGGTTACCACTTGGCTGATACAAATCATGATATTGATCATTCTAAAACTCTCTGAGCGTAAACTCAAGTAAATATAGCATATTAAATCCAACAAAAATGTATGGATTCATACATAGATGTTCATTACTTATTAAAATAACATGTATTCTCAGAGAAAATTATAGAATTCAAACTTAGGAAATTAGATAAACACATTTCAAAAATGCCTTTTAATTCAACTCTGAAAAGAAATGAGCTATCAAGCCATGAAAAGACATCAAGAAACCTGAAATGCATATTACTAAGTGAAAGAGGCCAACCTGAAAATACTACGTACTGTATGAGTCCAACTCTGTGACACTCTGAAAAGGCAAAACTATGGAGATAGTAGTTGCCAGTGGTGGGGACAGGAGGGGAGAGATGAGTAGGCCGAGCACAGGGGATTTTTAGGGTAGGGAAAATACTCTGTATGACAATATAATAATGGATAAATGTCATTATTAAGTGTGTCCAAACCCATAGAATGTAGAACTCCAAGAGTGAACCCTGAGGTAAGCTGTGGACTTTGGGTAATTATGATGTGTCAGCATAGGTTCATCCTGGGTAAAAAGTAACACCATTCTGTTGAGTAATGTTGATAATGAGGGAGGTTATGAATGTGTGGAGGCAGGTCTATGAGAAATTTCTGTACCTTCCTCTCAATTTTGTTGCCAACTTAAAACTGCTCTTTAAAAAAGTATTTTAATAAATGCCTTTTAGAGTAAGTTATTCATTTAACTACTCTTTACAGTAGAATTGCACTGGTAAATATAATCTCATGGAAAAGAGAAAATAATTCTATTGGTATTTTTTAAGCCTTGTTGAAAACTTATGATTTTGGACACAAATGCGAAAGCAACACCCTGGTGTGTGTGCTATGAACGTATTTTTTAAAGACATCTTTTCTTTTCCATATCTTTACCTCAGGCTACATATCGAAATCGAATTGTGAACCAAAGTCTCAGCACAAGGGACAGAAAAGCAATGCATACTCCCACCGAGGACCGTTTTAGATACTCAGCAGCGGACCAGACAAGCCCCTACAAAAGCAAGACCTGTCAGCTCTCCAGTCTATGTTTAAGCAATTTTTTGAAGGACAAGGAACTAGTGGAAGTTATCAAACACTCCAGAGGAACTTACGAAACCCTCACGTCAGAGGTCACCCAGAATTTACGGGCCACTGTAGGGCAGAACTCTCTGAAACCAATAGCTAAGACCGAAGGGCTCTCCACGTTCTCAGAGAAACCAAAGGACCAAGCTGCTGTGGCCCGACAGCATTCAACCTTTACAGGCAGGTTTGGACAACCGCCAAGAGGGCCAATCTCTTTACACATGTACAGTAGAAAGAATGTTTTCCTCCATCACAATTTACACACAACTGAGCTGCAGGCTCTAGGCCAGCAGGATGGGTAATTAAATCACCCCATTCCTGTCTCTGGGTAGGATAAGACGGTTAGTGTTTCTCGTGCATAGCTCATGTTTAAATTTTCATGTATTTTTTATTACTTTTTATTTTTAGTTATAAACAAAGAACTTTACTTTTTTTTTTAGAATGAGGGTTCAAGCATGTTAATTGAATTAGGTTTAATAGCTTTGGAGACTTTATTATATATATGTATAATAAATGAGACCATCTTGCTGGTTTATATACAGGCCATAATTTATTTATCTTTTATTTTTATCAGTCACTGATATGCATTGAAGTTTCAGAAGATAATATCAAATAGCACTCTGTTCACTTAATGGTGTTACTGTGAAAATAGATGTGCAGAATAGATAAAGCGATTGTAAGGAATTTTAAATTACATAGTTAATAGAGAGAGAAAAGAGGGATTTTAAAGTCTTGTATTTGGTGGTGTATTTATTTGAAGAATGAAGCTTGCTTGCATATAACCTAGAGATGCGTTTGTCTCTCTGTTACATACAATCAAGCTTATCTTGCCATACGATTAAGGGGGAAAGTGGTATTTCTTTTATCCTCTAAGTGTTTAGTTCACACTAGTTCACAAAGGATTTCAGACTGAGTAATTGCTAGCCAAATAGAGAATGACAGCTCTGATCTTCGAAACAACTTGCTTTTAGTTTTTGCTACTGATGTCGAAGTACTATGACATAACACAGTGAGGTGGTAATGTTGCCTGAATTTTGTCAAATGATGCGTAAAACATGACATGCTACACTCTTTGAGTCACTGTCATGGTTATATCACCATATTTTTTAAAAATTTGAGGAATAGAACATTCTAAGAAAATTATTTTACTTCACTTTCCTTATATTTTTTAATTTTTCACTTCTTTTTTTAATGTATGTCCAATTTTGCTTTATATACATTATTAACCCACATCAATTACTCTACATTATGAATTGAGGAAGAGAAAGTCAGTTTCTTGGTAGCCCAGTTTACACTATTTTGACTATTCAGTCATCTAGATTTAGAGGAAAAAGTAAAATATATGTAAACTTCGGCAGTTTGATCTTAGAAATAAATGTCTAATAGGAATACTTCACTCGTTTGATGGCAAATATTTCTCTTTAACAAACAAGGCCTAATATGTCTTATACATAAGTGCACGTGAGATAAATAATTCCTTTATGTTTAATTAATCATAGAGCTGTATGCAGCTATAGAAATAAATAATTTTAAAATGACCAGTAGGAATCAGGGCTGCAGCTTTCTTATACGAAGATAAAAGCTAATAACTGAATCCATATTAGGCACAGTCCATGCAAATTGAAATTGTCATACCTACTGCATGATCTGTTTCCCTTGTGCTGACAGAATCCATGAAATGAATAAAGGGAAACTGAGATAGCAGTTTTAGCATGATCTGACTAACTCGCTTAAATTAAAGCTATGTGTGAAATGCATCTCCTAAAGCAAAAGTGCATTTGAGCTCTATGCTTTGGGAAAAAGACATTAGATATCCCCCCACTAGCTTTAACTATTAAACTTTAACCACTTTTCAAACTTCGATTAGAATTGATAAGAGTAAAGAGTTTAGTGGATATGCTGGATTTGTAATTTTGGTTTTCCAAAGGAAAACACATGTGCATCAAGACAAATGTTTGCCAAATGTTTTCTTTTTTGTGTGTGTTTGTAATTCTGCCAAAAGAGAATAATGCACACTGCAATTTGCTTCGCTTAATGAGACTGCTATCTAAAATTCCCACTATACTTTAGAAGTTATAATATTCATGCAGACAGACATTTTGGGCTGGATGGTATTTAAGAAATGATAGAAAAATTATGATTATTAATTGTGGTATTCAGCTTCATTTGTCCTAAAAGTTGGTGTGTGTTACTAGAGTATTTGAAGTCTGTAAATAAATCAGAACGGTCAAATAATCAAGGATTTTTTCCCAGGATATGGAAGAACTATGTATCACAAATAATGTTTTTGATTTGGACTTTTGGAGCTTATAGTTTTGCTTTCCTGGAAGATAGACTTTTGAATTATACTTTGTAAAAAATAATCTATTTAAGAAAATCTGTCATTTAATAGACATTTTAAGAGATGTTTTAAATGCTAGTATTTTCTTGAAAAATCTTTTTTAAAGCTGAAACATTCAAAAAGAAAACCTGGGTTAAACAGTTCAATTTTAAAAGGAGGGGTATTTTTTGGAAATATCATCTTAAAGCTGTTTTGTATCAGTATTTTCAGCATTGTTATAATATTATTTGTAATACTAAGTGTAACTCAGGCCTGGAGAAGGTGTAAGCCCACTATGCTAATATACATCAGTAACTGTAAAACAGGGGTTCTTTGTAAGTTCCTCTTGTGTATATAGAGTACTTATGTGGGCATTCTTTCAGCAAATTGATTTCTTTGTACTAAAATCTCTAGTTTTCTAAGACAGTTCCATGTATAAAAATGATTTATACATTTCTCCAAGGCGGTACATATCCAAAGACATGACACCAGGGGGAAAAAGTGCTTGTTTTTCTGATGGAAGCAGTTGTCTTTTCTTTCCCTTCCTGTTTCTTCTGTGCATGTGTATGTGTAGCTAAGCCTAAGTAACTCTGTAAAATTTCTGCTGCAAATCTTCTTTTCTGAATTTAGAACGTGTTTTAAAGGACACTTAAGAAGAGATATTCCTTCAGGAAAAGCTGTTTCCACCTGAAATAAACTGTTCTCATTTTTGTAATTATTGGAACATGCAACTGTATTTCTATGAAGTCATTGATTTTTTTTCAAATAACTTTATATGCTAACAGAGTCACAGCAAAATTACTCTCTCTCCAAACTCTTTTTTTCTTCTTTGGAGCACCATAGTCTTTGTGCAAATGACACCATGAAACTGTAGCTGCAGTGCTAAAGGTGTGAATCTACCAATATCAATATGCTCAGGGTAAGGACCTAGGGCCACATATCATTCAAGTTGTTTTTATTATTTATTGATTGAGATATAAATAAAATAGCCAGCCACTAGTCAACAATAAACATTTGTAGACATGCCCACACTTACTTAAAATGTTTACCAAGATTTTCTTAAGCAATCTGGGTTTATGACCTGTGTTTTACACCCTGTATTTCCCAAGATTTCAACCTAGCCTATTGTCATTAATTTTCTGAGTGTTACTGAATTCAAAGTAATTAACTGAATTCAAAGAAATTTTCACATTTTATTTTATTACCTTGTGTGTGTTTAACAGAGATAACACTTCCCCTAAAAAGAGTTAATATTTTCTTTTTATTATCATGTATTTAAAGATAAGGTAAATGATCAAGATAAATGATCATATTCCACTCGTCCTCCCAAGACCTTTCTTAGTAACTTAGTTGCTGATGAATAGCAGAAGCAGTTTATTGAATGGTGACATTCATTATCACCTTTCTCATTATTAAGAAGTAGTAAGTAACCCACTGTAGTGGGTAACTTGGAATACTGGCTATGGTCTTATAGTCTAAATTTTGTTCTACTTTTCCACTTTTAGAACTTTATATTCCAAATACCTGTAGAAGTAGGAAGTGCTTCAAAACAGCACTGACAACTCCATTAAATCACCTGTAGATCAACGTGGAAAAAGAAAGGGGGATGCCTGTAGAGATGCTGTCTGTGATTGCCATTCTTATCCCTGAATCACATTCCCCACAGCCGGAGGCTTTTCCCTGGTGATGTATCCATTTAAATATAGTACTGATTCATTTGTTCTAAGGATTTTGATTGCATTTTGGAACTTGACTCTATTTAGGCTTTATTATCAAATCCTTTTATATATTTTCTTTTTTTACCCCAAGAAATAATTCACTCACACATAATATTTCTTTGGTAATTTACTCCTCCTGGAATTTAAACTCTTTTTTTCTTGTTCTTTTTCCATGTGCTAATTTTGTCATGCCAACACTAGGCTATATCTATACACATGGCAGGGATGATAGAAAATATCAACTAGTTACGTTCTTACAAAAAGTTGAATTGAGAAAATATAAACTAGTTGGGTTCTTACAAAAAGTTGAATTGCACTGTAGTATAAGAGCAAACAGCCAACTATCAACCAACTAAACAAAGCCCTCTTCTCTAACAATATACATTAGCATTGCCAAATTTTTATTTTTCAAATCTCAATCTGTGCCAAGTTCTTTCACCAATAGAATCACAAACATATCCACCAACTATTTATTGACAATAAATTTGATCTTGCTCAGAACCCACCTGCTCAGTACCAAGTAGTGTAGCCCAAAAATATGTCAGAGATCTCATTTTCCAGGTGTGTTATCTATGGAAAAGGATGAAGGCAGTTCACCCTATTTCAGACCTGAAATTTTTCCCATAGAAATTAAGACAATGAAAATTCTTACTAATACAAAGTGGGTTTCATCTACCTAACTAATCTAGAAGTGGGATATCATGGTTCCTTTTAGAGAACTTTCAATCTAGCCCCATTAACTTCACCACTTTAACAAACATACTTTTCCTCTTGAACATAAAATTCAAGAAAAAGAATTTTCTACATCTTAACATCCTTTCCAAACATTACCTCATTGCTTTGTTAAGCTCAGGTTGCTGTTACAAAATACCATAGAGTGGGTGGCTTAAACAATAGACAGTTATTTTCTACAGCTCTATAAGCTGGAAGTCTAAGATAAAGGTGCCAGCTGATTCAGTTCCTGGTTTAGATAGCTTCGTTATTCTGTTTTCTCACATGGCAGAGAATAAACAAGCTGTGGTCTTATAAGGTTGCTAATCCCATCATGGGGCCCCTCCCTCATCTAAACCTAATTACTTTCCAAAATCCCTACTTCCATGTTCCATCACATTGGGGTTAGGGCTTCAACATATGTTTGGGGGGAACACAAATGTCCAGTCCATAGCATTCATTTTCATCCTAGTAAGTTTGCTATTGTTTTACTCACTTCACAGATGAGATCAGAAACGTTAGGTAACTTGCCAGGGACACACAGCAGGTATGTTTAACTAAACTGGATTTCATATCCCTTGATCTTTCCATTTATACTATGCTTATCTCCAGAGTTAGGCTTCCTCCCAAGGAGGCAGAGTGATTCAAGCAAATATGTGCTGTCTCAATTTGCTATACTCCTCTTAAAATTCTATTGCTATTGCTAGGAAAGAAAATCTGAACAATGATCTATTTTAGCAAACCAGAAAACTACTCATTCCAAAGCTTTTCTTAGAACAATTATTGATGTTTAGATCAATAAGTATAGAATCCTGAGAGGAAAGCACTTACTATATATTTCAAGGTTACTTCTAGAAAATCTGACACCCTAATTTTCTTTCCTTGAAGGCAATTGGGAAAAATAGAAATAATTGCATGCTGTATTTTTTAAAGTAGAGAGCCAATGAAGTGTCTAGCATAAGGAAAACATACAATAAGTGAAAAATAACCTAGTTATCAGATTATCTTACTAATTCTTTCCTTCATTTTCTGAGGATATTGATATAAACATCATTGAATTTGATGTGTTTGTGTTGCCTTATATACATTTTTTAAAAGATAATTACAAAATTGATATTTGTATCTAGGGACAAAAATTACAACTGACTTAAAGTTCCTTAAATATTTGGAAGGAACTGAAATTAAATGGGAAATAGAAATTTATTTGCTCTAAATTTTTAAATACATTTTATTTTGTAGTTAATCATATATACCTAACTAATGTCTAAATAAGATATAATCCCACCATGAATTGTCTCTTCCAAAGTCTTGTTTTCAGGAATGCAAGGGAACTGGAATATTAACGTACCTAGATCCTATTTTTAAGGGAAAAAGAACTATTCAACATATTCTAATATATTTGGGTCTGAGATTATTAACATTTGTAATATTTTCTATTCTCTAAAACTAATGATTTAGTGAGAAAGATAATAAATAGCAAATTACTCTAGAAATTACAATTTTTAGTAATATTGAATGCCATAGTATAATTTCTTTCAAGGCTTTTAATTTCCCAAAGAACAGTGATTTTATTTAATGGAAATTTCACCATTTGACTAGTATTCTGAGAAAAGATTGATACACTTAAGCATGACGATTAGAAAAATATGCATAATCCCTCTGCAAAATAAATTTTAAAACAACAAATACGTTGTGTGCTACTTGACTGCTTTTATTATGACATTAATTTGTTCTGAGCCTGTCTTAGTGATAGATTGGTTTACACATGTATTCACACTGAGCATAAAGCAGTGTGATTTATTTCTAGGTTCTTGAAGTCGTGCTCATTGGGAAGAGGCAAATCAGCCACTTACTCCATCAGCTAGTTGACTTCTATTTCCACATCCTTTGCCACCATGCTTTTTTCTTCATTTCTGATATACGGTAATAAAGTACAATATCACAGAGACCACTGGGGGAATATGATGCTATCATTTCATTTTAATCCATGTGTGGACTCTCTTATTCTGAACTATATTCTTTATCTTCATTTCTTACAACTGGGCAGAATTCAAAATATATCTTAGATTGTTTTGACTTTATAATTCATAAAACTTTATTCTATGTTTTGTAACAATACAAAAAATACGAAATTATTCTAATTTCTCTCTCTCTCTCTCTCACACACACACACACACACCCAGTTTTCTAAAGTGGCTGAAAGATGGAGGATTCAGAAGAGCTACTCAAGAATTTGAAGCAGTGCATGAATATGTATCCATTTGGCATCCATAACAGCCAGTAGGGAAGAACATACACTTAAAATGCCGCTGCAATGCCTTAAAAGCATCATACCTTTAACGTTTTATGTTTCAACTCAGCAGATATTCTCTATAACCTCACAACTTCAGAGTAAATTGTGCTCCTCTGGTGTATGCTTTATATAATGTGATTTCAAAAAGCTGAAATAAACCAGTATGATACATTTTATAATTTATTTGTAATATGACCTTATGTTTAAGATTCAATCAATTTTCCTGACCACAGGAAGAGTTTCTCTTTGATTCTGAACTCTATTTTCTATAAAGAATGTCAAGAATCACTGTAATTTTTAGTTAAATTAGTGAAGGTACTAAATTTTAGGGGTTATTTTGAAGACTTTATGAAAACGTGTAACCTCCACTTCTAAATTCTGTTGGCAATCACTTACAAACCCTTTGGTTATGATTAAAATCAATCGGCACTTTCTTGTGGATGAATTATACAGATATTTCTCTTTAAAATTTCAATTGTAAAACAGTCATTTTAAAATATTTAAAATGGTGGGCTTCCCTGGTGGCGCAGTGGTTGAGAGTCCGCCTGCCGATGCAGGGGACACGGGTTCGTGCCCCGGTCCGGGAAGATCCCACGTGCCGCGGAGTGGCTGGGCCCGTGAGCCATGGCTGCTGAGCCTGCGCGTCCGGAGCCTGTGCTCCGCAACGGGAGAGGCCACAGCAGTGAGAGGCCCACGTACCACAAAAAAAAAAAAAAAAAAAAAAAAAATATTTAAAATGGAATATTGATGTATATAGTGTTTATACATTTTTTCAAAATCTCATTTTAATCTTACTTTAAATGGCTCTTACATATCTCATTCCATTTTACGCTTATTTCTCTAATATAAAAAATGCTTTGACATTTGTAGAGATATTATCAATAGACCAGGCATTACAGCATTAAATGTACAGAAGTGACACAGTAAATATCATGGTTTAAGGACAATTTGAAAATCAAATCACATTTCAGAAGATGACCATGAAAGTAGAAACAACCTTTACACAGAAAGTTAATTTAATTATAATTTAGCCAAGTGAGCACTTTGTTTGGCCTCATTTGTAGGTCTTCCCCATACCCTTAATTTCACAAGAGGAGAGAGTATTGCTTCACTTAAAAGCATTACTTATAATACACTGGTAATCATATGACCAAAAAAATAATAATGATGATGCTAGAAGATGCTTTTGCACGTTGTGATTCATTGCTAGGGTTTGGGTTAATTCTGTTTATTTTTCATTTTACAGATTCTTATACATGAAAACAGAAATATTTAAGTAAAGTTAACTTTTAGTTAGAAACCGTATTGAAGGTATTATTTCTTATGCCAGTTTGGACTCTACATTATTATTTTCTATAAAAGGAGAGCTGGACAGAGGAGGGATATACACGTAAACTCGGTCTTGAAATCTGGTGAACAGTGAAATATAACCACATCCTGGAAATTCACCTATATGGCTGACATTAATGAGTCTAAACTGGATACATTAGGTCAGAGGCTGATAAGAGTTTTATCTTTACACACAGAACAGATGGCTCAAAAGTATGTCCTGGGGACTTCCCTGGTGGTGCAATGGTGAAGAATCCACCTGCCAATACAGGGGACACGGGTTCAATCCCTGGTCTGGGAAGATCCCACATGCCGTGGAGCAACTAAGCCCATGTGCCACAACTACTGAGCCTGCTCTAGAGCCCACAAGTCACAACTACTGAGCCCATGCACCACAACTACTGAAGCCCGCGCACCTAGAGCCTGTGCTCCGCAACAAGAGAAGCCACTGCAATGAGAAGCCCGCTCACCTCAATGAAGAGTAGCCTCTGCGCACAGCAACAAAGGCCCAACACAGACAAAAATAAATTTATTAAAAAAAAAAGTGTGCCCTGATAGCTTTTAGATCCAAATATCACTTGAGTAAATTTGATAAAACTGTAGCACTATCTCACCAGCCATAATTACTGTTTTGTATTTACATTCTAAAATAAGAATATTTATTGGTAAAGAAAACATGGCTAATATGCAGAGACTTCTATGTTGCTAAAAACTGAATTTAAAGATTTTCAACAGTGTACTGAAGGACTGTCTTGTGTGTGGAAACTAAAATGAAGAGCCAGTATTTATAACTGCCTAAGAATAGACATTGGCTAATGAGATTATATTATTACCTGTTGTTGAAATTAAAGTAATAGTTTAATATCTACCTGAATTATAATAGAAAGTCAGAAAGACAATAAAAAGAATTAGTAGAACACAAGAAGTTGATGCAGAATATTTTAAGATCAACTTAAACAACCCAACATCTGATTATTCAGTGAGAGTTACATCAACCTCTACTTTCAGAAATAAGGGTTGAATGTAGAGGTTTCCACAGGAATCTTTCATAGTGAAGTCCAGGAACCAATACAGTCATTCACATCAACTCATTCACATGACAGATAAGCCTATTACATGAATCAAGATAACCATGCTATTACATTAGACATAAAATTGGAGTCACTGGAAACATGCAATTTGTTTTTGTCCCAAAGATGATTATATTCATCTTTCAAAGGAGAGTGTACAAATACTTTAGAAAGGAATTAATCACATTATTAGGAATAGGTTCAAATATTTATAGTCCTTGAACTGTTCAACTGCAGGAGGTGATAAAACACTTTCCCAATATATCTAATGGTAATATATTACGATGAACAGAAAATACTGCCTCTTATGAGTATTGGTTATGGAGTATTGATGCTATACTTAGCTGACAATCAGAGATGGCAGAAAAACGTCACTGCTTAACATTTGAGAAGTATATCATATAGAGGACGGGAACAAATACAAATGGCCAAAGTCTTTGCTATTTTGTTTTGTTTTTGTTATATTGTAAAGAGTCGGGGTGTTCCAATTCTCTCTCTCCAATAATTCCTTAATGAGATAGCAGCCTTATAAATTACCTCCTTTAAGCTTTCTCTTGACACGTGCATGAAAGCCTTAAATCCTAGATTAGTAATAATAGACCCTCAATTTTCCACTGAAATTTTTAATGTTAAAAGACCTTCTCCATGCTTTGGGGCAGGTAGAATAAAAATTGAATATAAGATTTAAAATTAATAGGGTTGCAGTCACTCAAAAAAATTTATCAACACTTTAGAGAATTTTCCTTTTTTAATTTTTGTTAAGGACAATTTTAGTATCCCTGAGTGAAGCTGTTCTGTTAATGTACTACAGTACATGCATAACCAGCTACATTCATGCATATGCAACCCACCTATATGTATGGTTCCCTACCATCTGCCAAATTGTGTGCTCTGCAGTTAGGACATAAAGACAAAATTATAATTTGCCTGTACTCAGGGGTTTAGATTATGTTTCATTTATTCACAGAGAAATAGTGGTTAGGGGCTCTGTCTAGTGACCTGAGATGGATTCTTACTGATTTTAATAATGCCTAACAATTACTGAGTGTTGTCCTATATATATAGGCAGGCACTATATTAATTGGTTAACATAACATATAAATATAAATTTAAATATTAAAAAAACAAAATAAAAACATGGATTTTCTTATTTAATCCTCACAACAAGCCTTGGTAAGTATTCATATTATTATTCCTATTTTTTACCTGTGAGAACAATAAGGGTTATGGATTTGTCCCAAGTCACATAGCCAGTGAGAGGCCTAGATGGCTGCTATAGCGGACAGTGCTGTTCTATATAAACACAGCAAAGAGCAAAATTATTCCTACCAGAGTTATTAAGAAAGGTTTCTAAACTGAGCAGTAGCCTTATATGTTAAACAGAAGTTTGAGATAGAAAAATAGAACCATTTTACCTTATCCTAGTGTTACCATACCTGCATAGCAAAGGGAAAAAGGCCATTGAATACAGACTTTGGAGTGAGAAAGCAGTAACTCTGAACCTTGGCTGCATAGCTTACTTGTTCTACAGACTTGGCAAAATTATCTAATTCTGTAAATCTTAAATTTTCTCATTTGTGAAAATGTGGGTAATAATTCCTACCACAAAAGGTTAAAGACTAAATTAGATAATATATATGAGAAAATCTATCACAATAGCTCACATTTATCATTTAAAAACTTTCTAATTAATTTTATCTACTGTAGTTATCCTACAGAATCTCTGTGAGTTCTTGGGCCATTAGAAAAGCACATGACTTTGGCAAGTCACACAAAGCAGACTTAAAAGGCACCAGTTTTCTTTATATTTGGAATATCATCACTATGAATAAATGTGCAAGCTTTTCATGATATTCACAAACCAACTCTTAGAAATAATTCTCAAGATAATTGCTTAAGATGTGGTTCACGGGAGTGCTAGGAGGAAGGGGTTAGGACTACTGTCACTGGACCAATTCACTTATAATTAAACCTCACAGCTTAGTATTGAAAAGGTACAAATTTCTACCAATCTTGCAAAGAATAGTAAATTCTAAAAGTATATAATCTAGAAATTTGAAAAAAATCCAAAGCTACCAAGGACTGTTAAGATTATTATAAATCTGCTTCCAAATTAAGGACAATATAGACCCATTTTACTTACGAACAGGAAGAAAAAAGAAAATTTTAGATCCATTTTACTTATGAACATGGAAGAAAAATTCCAAATAAAATATTAGACAATTGAACCAACATTAAACAAAATATATCAACCATGAGGGTTCATATCAAGAATGCAAATATACATTTTCAACATTAGAAAAAGTCAATGTAACCCATCATAAAAAATTAGAGGGGAAAAAAATCACATAATTATATCAACAATTAGTGTCTAAAAAAGCTCTTGATGATGATTAACCCATCTTTATGATAAAAAACATAGCTGACTAAAATTGAAGGAAACTTCCTTAAATAAAATATAATTGACAGATTATCTGTTTCAGCTCCAACTTATACAGATCTTGGAAATTACGATTCCAATCCTTACAACAAGGAAAAGCTAAACAAACTGAAAATCAATGATATTTCTTGGACCCAGGTCAAGAGAACTAGGTTGCAAGGCAAATGGCAACCCTGAAATATGAAAACAGTCAAATCCAGAAAATCACAGCCAATATCAGTTTACCTGGAGCAGACACCGCTAGAGATAAGTCAACACAAATACTTAAATTGTAATTTTAATGAGTTGTTGGAGTTTGAGTGTGGATTAGCATAAGTGTAAGAAACTCATAGGAACACAGTCTTGGGAGGACCTCACACTTTCATGAATTTTACATCCAAGAAATCTACCAAGTTCTTATGATAAAGATCCAAGAATGATCTCCTCCTGTCTCAGGCTGGGGAGAAGAAGGACCATCATTGTAAAATATGCCCAGAGCATTCTCACTAACAAAGTCTATTCTGCAGGAAAAAATACTGGCAATTTGTACCATCTGAGGGAAGGGTATTTCTCCTACTCTAGTCCCCTCTAGCTTTTCTGTCTTACTTAAGGGGTAGGGAGAAGCTAAGAAATTCTTGTGAAGGTAACAGCCCAGTGACAGCCCAGGACCAAAGGACAGATTTCAGCTTTCCCTCTCCTACAACTTACCACTGCACCTACAGGGCCCCAATATAACTGTGAATTACAGCTGAAATCACTACAAAGTATAAACTCTCTGAAAAGAATTACTTACAGAAGCCAAAGTCAACAAATGAGACAAAAACAAGGACACTTGAGGAATCTGAAGCCTCTGGCACGTATTGCTACAGAAAATAATAAATACAGGCCAATATTAGCCATAGTAACATAAAACCTCACACTATTTATCGCAATTCTTATTACTCAATACACCGTGTTTGGTGGCTTAGTCAGTTTGGGCTGCTGTAACAAAACTTCATAATCTAGGTAGTTTATTGACAACAGAAATTTATTTCTTACAGTTCTGGAAGCTGGATGTCTGAGATCATGATGCCAGCATAGTCAGGTTCTGGTGAGAATCCTCTTTCTGTTTGCATATGGCTGACTTCTCATTGTATCCTCACATGGTCAAAAGAGCAAAAAAGCTTTGCAGGGGTCTCTTTTATAATGGTGCTAATCCCATTCATGAGGGCTTCTTCACCCTCATAACTTAATTATCTCCCAAAGAACCCTCTCCTTTCCTAATACCATCACATTTGGGATTAAAAATTCAATAAATGAATTGGGGGAGGGGCACAAACATTCAGTCCACAGTATCAACAAAAAATCATAAGGTATGCTAAAGGGAAGGAAAAAGAAAACAGTCTTTTTTTGAAGAGACAAAGCAGCACCAGAAAGAGACTCAGATATAGTATAGACTTCAAAATTATCAGAAAGCAATTTAAAGTAACTACAACTAATATCTTAAGGGCACTAATGGGATAAGAAGACAACCTTCAAAAATAGATGGATAATGTAAACAGAGATATGGAAACTCCAATAAAAGATTCAAAGGGAAATGCTGAAGTATCAAAATCATTGGTATGACATCATCAAGATGGTGACATCAGTTGTTACTGACTTTGCTCCCCCTCACCAGAACAACAACTAACAACTATTCATGGACAGGACAACACTGAGAGAATCCTAGAGCTTAGGAGTGAGGCTGAGGCACCCCCTGCACCACAGAGACCAAGATGGACTACATTAAAGGGTAAGAGGAAGAGCTACATGCCAACCACAATGCCCCTCCCCCAGGCTGGCACAGCACCATGCTGAGAGGCCTTGCCTGAGCCTATGTTTCCTCCAATATTTACCAAGTGAGAAGAGAGAGCCCAGGGATGACATCCAGGCCCCCAGCCTTCTGGGTCACTTTGTGGGAGCCCCTATTATGGCTTCACCCCATGTGTATTGCAAAGGAATCTGCAGGGATCAATCACTGGGAGTCTGATTGAAATGGAGAAGGAAGGAAGGGCTTCTAATAACCAGCACTTGGATCTTTGTGGACTGAATTCCCACCTGTGGAGCCTAAGTAGTAGTCCCAACCAGTGGCTTTGCTTATCTGCAAACGAGGTCAATGGCACAGTCTGACCCAGGAATTTGGCAAGGTGAAGGTCTTTCTAAATTGGGTCCCCAAGTGAGAAGACGTGCCAGACCTGGAGCCTCTTCTGCTCACACTAAGCAGAAGAGCTGAACCATAGCTCCACCTGCTGTGGATCATGGCTCCCTACTCCTCCCAATCAGAAAACTTATTTGGGAAAATTTAGCAGTTGCTTGAAGTGGACCCTCTCAGTTCTGCCTAGGCAGGAGCCAGAAACATAGACCTACACATTGAGAAGTGTGGCCCTCAGCCCCGTCTGACAGGAAGGAGTGGTGAGAACACCTGGAAACTGCATATCCCAGCAACTCTGGAGCTGAGATGTGGGCAGGCAGAGCTGATCACCCCCAGAGCAAAGCCAGTGGCCCTGTTTGGTCAGGGAACTTGGGGCATGGGTTGGCTTGAATCAAAACCACAAACAAAGAGCATTAGTGGCCTGGAGATGCCTTTCCTGCTGTGCATCGGCAAGGAAACTAATTCATAGCCCCACTTATTGCTGAATACAGCCTTCAGCATTCCTGACCAGGGAACCTTATCAGAGCACATGGAAAGCTGTGTAGCCCATGCAACAGCTCTGTTAACAGTGGCACTTGAACAGAAAGCACAGCCCATGGTCTTCCCCATCTGCAGAGCAAGAACAGTGGCCTCATCTTACCAGGAAATTCAATTCAGTCTTTACTGATTAGGGTTCCCAAACAATGAGTCATGCAGACCCTGGGTTCCATCCCACTGCCCCTGGAGAGCAGGCAAGCTAATACATAGGCCCACCTACTGCTGAGTACAGTAAAGAAACAGAGATCCATGATGTGTCAGACAAATAATTCAGAATACACAGACATCAGCGTCATGGCAGCATGAGTTGCTTCTCTTTTCTCTCCCCTTCAATTTACAACTAACCAAACATCCATAACCCAAAAAAGTGCCTCTGTGCAAGCACATCAGGACTCCAGAGAGATCCATCCATCTATGCAACCAAAAGTGGGTGGACTGGACTTTGGAAGAGGCTGCAGAGCCAGAGGAGTGGTGGTGAAGGCAGTGGGAACAGCAAAGGTAGTGGTAGCAGAGGAGGCAGTGGGCCAGCGTGACCTCTCTGGCAGAGGAAGTGGAGGATGAAGATGGTGAATAGGAGTCTATCCAGCTACATGTGCTGCAGCTGAAGGGACCCATTGCTCTCTCTAAGGAGAGATCACAGTGACTTGGGGAAAGGAATGGACAGGGGAAAAGGCTGACAAAGAAAACTGAATAAACACATTACCTTCTATCTGCCCTGGGATTCTGGCAAGAGGACAGCCCACAGACATCTGAGATCCCCACTTAAGGATCCCTCTACCAAGCTGTCAGCACATCCAAAGTCTGAAGTGCTAAATACACAACTCCCCACAGTCTGCCACCAACCTCTTTTTCTTTTTCCTCTCCCCAACTTATTTTATGTGCACTCCCAACCTTAGCAGTGAGTCACCTTTGGTAAGAGAAACCAAAAACTTGTGCTATAGCACAACATTCTGGAAAACAAAAGGAGGACTCCTAACTACCAACTTGTTGAATTCTTAGAATCAAAGGAAACAAAGCCTTACCTAAATAGGAAAGGTATACATTACTTCAAATGTGGTGGCAGAGTCACTTTTAATCAAATGCTATGAAAAAGCACAGTAATGGGTATCACAAAAAGAAATGATAATTCTCTAGTAACCAAACCCAAAGACACGGAATATTGCAATCTAACTGATAAAGAATTCAAAAAATCTGTGTGTATATACAATGGAATATTACTCAGCCATAAAAAGAATGAAATAATGTGGATGGACCATGGATGGATGGATGCAGCAACATGGATGGACCTAGGGATTGTCATACTGAGTGAAGTAAGTCAGACTGAGAATGACAAATATCTTATGATATCACTTATATGTGGAATCTAAAAAACTGGTACAAACGAACCTTTACAAAACAGAAATAGAGTCACAGGTGTAGAAAACAAACTTATAGTTACCAGGGGGGAAAGGGGGAGGAGGGGTAAATTGGGAGGTTAGGAGTGACATATACACATTGTTATATATAAAATAGATAACTAATAAGGACCTACTGTATAACACAGGGAACTCTTCTCAATACTCTTTAATGACCTATATGGGAAAAGAATCTAAAAAAGAGTAGATATATGTATATGTATAACTGATTCACTTTGCTGTACAGCAGAAACTAACACAACATTTTAAATCAACTATACTCCAATAATTTTTTTAAAGTTACTAAAAAATTAGTTGTTGTAAAGAAATTCAATGAACTACAAGAAAACTCAGAAAGGAAATACAATGATCTCAGGAATAAAATTAATGAACAGAAGTACTTTATCAAAGAGACTGAAATTCTAAAAAACAACCAAACAAATTCTGGAGCTGAAGAACTCAATAAACAGGATGAAGAATGCATTAGAAAACATTGGAAATAGAGCAGGTCAGATGGAAGAGAGAATAAGCAAGCTCAAGGATAGGAATCAGGTGAAGAGGAGTGAAAAGTAAGATTTTTTTTAAAAATAAAGAAACTCTATGAGAACCATGACTCACTAGAAGAGTCACATAAAATTAATGGGTATCCCAGAAAAAGAAGGGAGGAAGAAGGGAGCAGAGAGCATATTTAAAGAAATAAGAGCTGAGAACATTCCAAACCTGGGAAAGTAAATGGATATACAAGTCCACAAAGCTAATAAAACACCTTATTATTGCAGTGCAAAGAGCCCCTCTCCAGGAAATATTATATTAAAACTATCAAAAGTCAACAAAAAATAAATTTAAAGGCAGCTGGGGGTAAAAAAGACAATAACCTACACAGGACACCCATTAGGATATCAGCAGATTTCTCAGCTGAAACACTATAGATCAGGAGAGATCAAAGTATTGAAAGATAAAAATTGCCAGCCAAGAATACTCTATCTGGCAAAGTTATCTTTCAGATATGAAGGAAAAATAAACGCTTTCCCAGAAAAAAAACGCTGAGGGAGTTCACCACCAACAGACCTGCCTTACAAGAAATTTTGAAAGGAACTCTCTAAGATGAAAGAAAATCTGAAAGTACACAAAACTCTGACTAATATGAGGAATAATAAACAGTCAGAATTAGAAAACTGTAACTCTTTTTTTAGAACAGTATATAAAACATTCAATTATAATCTAAAGGATAAAGAAAAGATCATTAAAATAACTATAGCTACCAAAAAAACCCAACAAAATCAGAGCATAAAAAGAGATAACTGGTGACATCAGAAATATAAAAGAAGAACAGTAAAAAGATGGCACCTCTACAGGTGAATGAAGATAAATTGCTATCAGGAGAAAAGGGACTATTGTATCTATGAGATGTTCTATGTAAACCTCATGGTAACCACACAGCAAATATCTAGGGCAGAGACACAAAACACAAAGGGGAGATTGAACAAATTGCCATGGAAAAACACCAAGTTATAAAGGTAGACATAAAGCAAAGGAAAAAGAAACAGTAGAGAGACAAAATAACCAGAAGGTAAAAGATAAAATGGCAGTAGAAAATACTTACATATTAATCTCCCTAAATGTAAATGGATTGAACTCACCAAGGCACAGAGTGGCCGCATGGATTTCAAAAAACAAAAACAATCAAAACAAAACAAAAAAACAACACCCAACTATATGCTGCCTATGGGAGACTCATTTCAGCTCTAAAAACACACATAGGCTCAAAGGGAAAGGACTGAACACAATATTTCTAGCAAATGGAACAGCCATACTTTTATCAGACAAAATAGACTTCAAGCCAAAAAGGGTAACAAGATACAAAGAAAGTCATTATATAATTATAATTATAAAGTCAATACATCAAGAAGATATAACAATCCATAAATAAATATATTTCCAACTCCTAAGCACTGAAATATAAAACAAATACTAACAAACCTTAAGGGAGAAATAGACAACAATATAATAATAGTAGGGGACTTCAATGTGCCACTATCAGTAATGGATAGATCATCCAGACAGAAAATAAACAAAGAAATGTTGGAATTGAACCACATGTTAGAACAAGTGAACTTAACGAACATATATAGAACATTCCATCCAAGAGCAGCAGAATACACATTCTTCTCAAGTGCATATAGAACATTCTCCAGGATAGATCATATAATAGGACACAAAACAAATCTTAGCAAATTTAAGAATGTTGAAATTATACCAACTCTCTTCTCTGATGACAGTGGTATGAAACTAGAAATCAACAACAAGAGGAACTTGAGAAGATCTACAAATATATGGAAACTAAACACACTTGTGAACAACCAAAGGGTCAAAGAAGATATCAAAATGAAATAAAAAGCTATCTTGGAACAAATGAATAAAAATACCACATATCAAATATTGTGGGATGTAGCAAAATCACTTTTGAGGAAACAGTTTATAGCAATAAACACATATATTGAGAAATTAGGAAGATCTCACATTAACAAGCTAACTTTATACCTCAAGGAACTAGAAAAAGAATAACAAATTAAGCCTAAAGTTAGCACAAGAAGTAATAAAGATCAGAGCGGAAATAAATGAAATAGAGACCAGAAAAACAATAGAACAGATCAACGAAACTAAGAGCTGGTTATTTGAAAAGATACACAAAACTGTTGAACCTTTAACTAGACTAAGAAAAAAAAATAAAACTCAAATAAAATTAGAAATAAAAACGGAAACATTACAAGTGATACTGCAGAAATACATAGATTCATAAGAGACTACAATGAACAATTATATGCCAAAAATTGCATAATCTAGAAGAAATGGATAAATTTATAGAAATGCACAATCAACCAAAACTGGATCAAGAAGAAATAGAAAATCTGAACAGACCAATAATGAGTAAACAGATGAAATCAGTAATCAAAAAATTTCCAACACAGAAAACTCCAGGATGAGACAGCTTCATTAGAGAATTCTACCAAACATTTAATGAATTAACACCAATACTTCTCAATCTCTTCCAAAATATCAAGGAGGAAGGAATAATTCAAAGTTCATTCTATGATGCCAGCATTGCCTTGACACCAAAACCAGATAAGGATACCACAAAAAAGAAAAACTATAGACCAATATTCCTGAGGAATATAGAAGCAACAATTCTCAACAAAATGTTAGCAAACGGGATTCAAGAACACATCAAAAGAAGTATACACCCTGACCAAGTGGGATTTATCCATACAATGCAAAAGTGGTTCAACACATGCAAATCAATAAATGTTATACATCACATCAATAAAATGAAAGATAAAAATCACATGATGATCTCAATAGACACAGAAAAACATTTGACAAAATACAATATCCTTTTATGATAAAACACCCTTAACAGTTTGGGTATAAAAGAAACATATTTCAACATAATAAAGGCCACAGTAAACACATAGCTAACAGTACGTTCAATGTAGGAAAATTGAAAGTGCTTTTTGAAAGGTCAGGAACAAGGCCAGGATGCCCACTATCACCACACTTAATCAAGATATTACTGGAAGTCTTAGGTAGAGCAATTAAAGCAAGACTAAGTACCATTGTTGCAATTTGCTGATGGGATGATCTTATGTCAAAAATACCAAAGAGTCAGACAAAAAAACTGTTGGAATTAATCAACAATTTCAGTAAAGTACAGGACACAAAATCAACATACAAAAATCAGATGCATTTCCTTATGTTAAAGATGAAGCATCTGAAAAAGAAATAAAGAACACTATACTGTTCACAATAGTATGAAAAAAGTAAACTACTTCGGAATAGATTTAACCAAAGAAGTTTTAAGATTTGTACAGTGAAAATTGTAAGACACTCCTGAAAGAAACCAAAGAAGATACAAACTATGGACAGACATTCCAGTCCCCTTAGCTGGTTTGAAAACTGGTGGGACTGACAGTAGGGCTTCAAGAAACATAAATTCTGACCATAAAGAGCATACTCACACTTGCTTATTCCTGAAACAAGGCAGAGGAAGCCAAGTGAAACTGCAGGGGATTCTTGCCAGTTTCCCACAATGCCCTAGCATACTCCCCAAACTGAACTGAGTGCCTGATCCAGCCTATCTGGCTCCATGGCTCAGCCCTACATTATGGTGAGGGGTGCCATTGCTGAGGAGAGTGTACAGTTGTAGGGGACAGCGTCAGCTTAGACACAGCACAGCATCCAAATGGGGTGAGGACTTCCATTACTGGCATTCATGGAGATGGCAGATTGGGTGTGGAATGGGGCTGATTGTGCCAGGACTCCCCAAGTGTGCACCATGGCCCAAATCAAGGGCATGCTCCAGCCCCTCTTGTTCAAGCACAGCTCCCCACTAGGGTAAGATGCTAATGATGGGAGGGGAAGAGTGCACACTTAGAGGGAATGGAACCAGCTTGAATCCGACCCTCAGGGTTTCTTTTTCCATCACCTTTGGACCTGCCCCTACCCATGATAGGATGGTATCAGCCACTGAGCATAAGAGAAGCCCAGGTTCACTTCTGGCTCTGACTTTAGACCCTCATCTCCATCCGCACCTCCCACTAAGGTGATAGGTGCCAGCACACCCAGGGGGAAGATGTGACCCATGCTCACTTCAGATCCAATTCTCCAGTCAAAGCCACTGGGCAAAGGTATACTGCATAGGAAAGCACCCATACAGAGATACACCTTCATGACAGGGGACCAGGTTACTGTTTCACCTAAATTTATAGAGACAGAGAAATTAAACAAAATAAGAAGATAAAGGGATTTGTTTCAAATGAAAGAACAAGTAAAACTCCTGAAAAAAACTAATCAGAGATGAATACTTTACCAGATAAAGAGTTCAAAGCATTAGTAATAAGAATGATAAATGAACTAGGAAAAAGAAAAGATTAACATAGACAGGATTTTAACAAGAAACTAGAAGATATAAAAAAGAACCAGTCAGACCTGAGGAATACAATAACTAAAATGAAAAACACACTAGAAGGAATTAACAGCAGACTAGGTGATACTGAAGACAGTGTACGTGATCTGGAAGATAGAATAATGGAAATCACTGAACCAGTCACACCCAAGGAATACAATAACTAAAATGAAAAACACACTAGAAGGAATTAACAGCAGACTAGGTGATACCGAAGACAGTGTAAGTGATCTGGAAGATAGAATAATGGAAATCACCCAATTAGAACAGCAACAATTAAAACAAATTAAAAAATTAAAACACTTTAAGGGATCTTTAAGACAACATGAAGCATACGAACATTCACATTATAGGGGTCTCAGAAGGAGAAGAGAGAGAGAAAGGGGGAGAAAATGTATTTGATGAAATTACAGGTGAAAACTTCCTGAGTCTGAAGAAGGAAACAGATATCCAGGTACAGGAAGCACAGAGTCCCAAATGAGATGAACTGAAGAGACCCACATCAAGACATAATTAAAATGGCAAAAATTAAAGATAAAGACAGAATTATAAAATAAGCAATACAAAAACAGAGGGTCATATACAAGGGAACCCCCATAAGGTGATCAGCTTATTTTTCTGCAGAAACTTTGCAGGCCAGAAGGGAGAGGCATGATATATTTAAAGTGATGAAAAGGAAAAACCTACAGCCTAGGATATTCTACACAGCAAGATTATCATTCAGACTTGAAGGAGAGATAAAGAACTTAGACAAACAAAAACTAGAAGAGATCAACCATACTAAGTGACACTATAAGGAGTGTTAAAGTTTATTCTCTAAGTGGAAAAGAAAAGGTTACAACAATAATTTACAGGAAAGGAAAAAATCCAATTAGTGAAGGTAAATATATAGTAAAGGTTGTGGATCAACCATTAAATAACCTAGTAAAAATATTAAGAGAAAAAAATATTGCAAAATGGATAAACAGTTGAGGGATAAAATGAAGATGTAAAATGTGTATCTGTCAAATATACAAAATGTGGGGGAAGGGAGATCTACATCAAAAATGTAGATCTTTTGGTATGTGTTTGAACTTAAATGACCATCAATTTAAAACAAGTGTATATATAGTTATAAGTCAACATATATGAACATCATGTAACCACAAATTAAAAACCTACAATAGATCCACCCACATATATCATATATTAACACATATATGTGGAATCTAGAAAAATGGTACAGATGAACCTACTTGCAGGGCAGAAATAGAAAGGCCTACGTAGATAATGGATGTGTGGACACAGGCGGGAAGAGGAGGGTGGGATGAATTGGGAGATTCGGTTTGACATAAATACACTACCATGTGTAAAACAGATAGCTACTGGGAACCTGCTGTACAGCAGAGGAAGCTCAGCTCAGTGCTCTGTGATGGCCTAGTTGGGTGGGATGCAGGGAGAGGGAGGTCCAAGAGGGAGGGGATGTGTGTATGCATATGGCTGATTCATTTTGCTGTGCGGCAAAAACTAACAAAAAATTGTAAAAAAAATAAGCTCCAAAAAAAAAAAAAAAAAAAACCTACAATAGATATACAAAACTAGAGATAAAGAAACACAAGCACACCATTAAAAGAAACATAAACCACAAAGGAAGTAATAAAAAAAGAAAAAGAACAGAGAAGAAATACAAAAACAACCAGTAAACAAGAAACAAAATGGTAGTAAGGACACAACTATCAATAACCATTTTCAATGTCAAAGGACTAATGCGCCAATGATGAGACACAGGGTGACTGATTGGATTGAAAAAACCAGACCCTTCAATATGCTTCCTATAGGAGATTCATTTCAGGACTAAAGACACACACAGACTGAAAGTAAGGGAATGGAAAAAGATATTTCATGCAGGTGGAAATGACAAGAAAGCAGGGGTAGCAATACTCATAAGACAAAATAGACTTTGAAACAAAGTCTATAACAAAGACAAAGAAGGACATTATACAGTGATAAAGGAATCAATACAAGAAGATGATATTACACTCATAAACATATATGCACCCAACATAAGAGCACATAAATACATAAAGAAAATACATAGAGGGAGAAATTGACAGTATAATAATAGTAGGAGACTTTAACACACCACTGACATCAGTGGACAGAGCATTCAAACAGAAAATCAGTAAGAAAACAGTGGTTTTAAAAGACACAATAGACCAGTTGAACTTAATAGATATCTACAGGTCATTACATCCAAAACCAGTAGAATACTAATCTTTTTCACGTGTACATGGAACATTTTCCAGGATAGATCACATGCTAGGCTACAAAACAAATCTCAACAAATATCAGAGGATAAAAATTATATCAAGACTTTTTTTTTTTTGGGATCACAGTGATACGAAAGTAGAAATCAACGTCAGGAGAAAATGGGAAAAAAAAAAAAAACATATGGAGAATAAACAATACCTACTGAAAAAAATGGGTCAATGAAGAAATCAAAGAGGAAATCAGAAAGTACCTCAAGACAAATGAAAATGGAAACACAACACTCCACAACCTATGAGATGCTACAAACACAGTTCTAAGAGGGAAGTTTATAGCAACAGGCTTTCTTTAAGAAATAAGAAAAATCTCAAATAAACAACCTAAACTACCACTTATAAGAATTGGAAAAAGAAGAACAAAGCTCAAAGTCAGCAGATGGAAGTAAATAATAACAATCAGAGAGGAAATAAATAGAGATTAAAAAAATAATAGAAAAGATCAGTGAAACCAAGTGCTGTTTTTTTGAAAAGATAAACAAAGTTGATAAACCATTAGCCAGAATGATTAAGAAAAAGAGAGGACCCAAGTAAACAATATCAGAAATGAAAGAGGAAAAATAACAACCAGTATTACAAGGATACAAAAAAATCATAAGAGAATACTGCAGTTATATACCTACAAATTAAAAAACTAGAAGAAATTAACAAATTTCTAAAAACATAAAACTTTCCAAGGCTGAATTAAGAAGAAACAGACAATTTGAACAAAATGACCATTAGTAGTAAAATTGAATTTGTAATTTAAAAAAAGCTCTCAGCATATGAAATTTCAGGACTGGATGGCTTCACAGGGGAATTCTACTAAACATATAAAGAACTTACACCTATCCTTCTCAAACTAGTCCAAAAAATCGAAGGGGATGGAACAAGCCCAATTTCATTCCATGAGGCCACCATTACCCAGATTTATTGGATTTAAGTTGGATTTATTCCATGGTCACAAGGATGGTTCAACATTAACAAACCAATCAATGTGATACACTACATTAACAAAGGAAAGGATAAAAATCATATGATCATCTCAATAGACACAGAAAAAGCATCTGACAAAATTCAACATTCATTCATGAGAAGAATTCCCATCAAAGTTGGAGGAAAAGTATAGAGGAAACATAGCTCACCATAATAAAGACCATTATGACAAACCCACAGCCAACATCATACTCAATGCTGAAAACCTTTCCTCTAAATTCAGGAACAAGACAAAGATGCTCACTCTCACTACTTCTACTTAATACAGTATTGGATGGTAGAGCCACGGCAATTATACAGGAAAAAGAAATAAAAGACATCAAAATAAGAAGGGAAGAGGTAAAACTGTCACTACTTGCAGATGACATGATATTTAATATAGAAAACTCTCAAGTCTCTACCTCAAGACTGTTAGAACTAATAAATGAATTTAGCAAGGTTACAGGATACAAGATTAATATACAGAAAACTTGCATTTCTATACACTAATAATGAACTATCAGAAAGAGAAAGTAAAAATAATCCCATTTAAAATCACATCAAAAAGAATAAAACACCTAGGATAAACTTAACAAAGGAGGTGAAGGATCTGTACACTGAAAACTATAAAATAGCAATGAAGGAAAGTGAAGATGATAGAAATGAATGGAAATATATCCTATGCCCTTGGATGAGAAGAGTTAATAAAATGTCCACACTACCCAAAGAAATCTACAGATTTAATGCAATCCATTTCAAAATACCCAAGACATTTTTTCACAGAACTAGAGCAAATAATACTAAAATTCATATATAATCACAAAAGTGCCTGAGTTGCCAAAGCAATCTTGAGAAAAAAGAACAAAGCTGGAGCTATCACCTTCTCAGACTTCAGACTGTATTACATATCTACAGTAATCAAAACAACATGATACTGACACAAATTCGGACACATAGGTCAATGGAAGAGAATAGAGAGCCTGAAAATAAACCCACACACTTATGGTCAATTAATGTACAACAAAGGAAGAATATACAATGAAAAAAGACAGTCTCTTCAACAAATGATGCTGGGAAAACTGGATGGCTACATGTAAAACAATGAGATTAGAACATTACCTCACACCGTATATGAAAATAAACTCAAGATGAATTAAGACATAAATGTAAGACCTGAAACCGTAAAACTCCTAGAAGATAATTTAAACAAAATACTCCTTGACACAAATTATAGCAATATGTTTTGGGTCTATCTCCTAAGACAAAAGAAATAAAAGTAAAAATAAACAAATAGGACCTAAATGAACTTAAAAGCTTTTGCACAGCAAAGGAAACATTTGACAAAACAAAAACACAACCTACAGAATTGGAGAAAGAATTTGCAAATAATATGACCAATATAAAGAGCTCATACAACTCAATATCAAAACACAAACAACCTAAGCAAAAAATGGACAGAAGACCCGAGCAGAAATTATTCCAAAGAAAACATACAGATGACCAACAAACATAGGAGAAGATGCTCAATACTGCTAATTATTAGAGAAATGAAAATCAAAACCACAGGAGGTATCACCTCACACCTGTTAGATGGCTACGTTCAAAAAGTCTACAAATAACAAATGTTGGTGAGGATCAGGAGAAAAGGGAAATCTAGTACACTGTTGGTGGGAAAGTAAGTTGGTGCAGCCAGTATCAAAAACAGTATGAAATTTCCTCAAGAACTAAAAATAAAACTACCATATGGTTCAGCAATTCAACTCCTGGGTATATAACTGGAAAAATTAAAAACACTACTTTGAAAAGATATATGCACTCCAATGTCCATAGCAGCATTATTTACAACAGCCAGGATATGGAACAACGTAAGTGTCCATCAACAGATGAAAGAATAAAGAAAAAATGATGTATATATAAAATGGAATATTACTTAGCCAAAGAATGAATGAAATCTTGTCATTTACAGCTACATGAATGGAAATTAGAAGTATTATGCTTAGTAAAAATGTCAGACAAAGGCAAATATTGTATGTTATAATTTATATGTGGAATCTAAAAAATAAAACAAGTATCACAAAACTGAAGCAGATTGACAGATACAGAAAACAAACTAGTAGCCTCTGCACCTAGAGCCTGTGCTCCACAACAAGAGAAACCACCGCAATGAGAAGCCAACACACCACAAAGAAGAGTAGCCCCCACTCACTGCAACTAGAGAAAGCCTACTCACACCAATGAAGACTGAATGCAGCCAAAATTTGAAAAAAGTAAAAAAAAAAAAAAAAGATACATGCATCCCTATGTTCATAGCAGCACTATTCATAACAGCCAAGACATGGAAGCATCTTAAATGTCCATCGACAGGTGGATGGGCACAGAAGATGTGGTACATATATACAATGGAATATTACTCAGCCATTAAAAAGAGTGAAATTATGCCATTTGCAGCAATGGATGGACCTAGAGATCATCATACTAAGTGAAGTAAGTCAGAGACAGACACGTGCCATATGATACCACAAATACGGAATCTAAAATATGACACAAATGAACTTATCTACAAAACAGAAACAGACTCACAGACATAGAGAAAAGACTTGTGTTGTCAAGGGGGAAGGGGGTGGGAGATGGATGAATTGGGAGTCTGTGATTAGCAGGTGCAAATTATGATACACAGAATGTATAAACAACAAGGTCCTACTGTAGCACAGGGAACTATATTCAATATCCTGTAACAAACCATAATGGAAAGAATGGAAAAAGGATATATATATGTATAACTGAGTCACTTTGCTGTACAGCAGAAATTAACACAACATTGTATACCAACTATACTTCAATAAAATGATACTTTTAAAGAAAAAAAAAAGAAAACAAACTAGTGATTACCAGTGGGGAGAGGGAAATGTGAGGGGCAAGACAGGGGTAGGAGTTTAAGTGGTACAAACTATTATGTATAAAATAAATAAGCTGCAAGAATATATTATGCAGTATAGGATATATAGCTAATATTTTATAATAACTTTAAATGGAGTATAATCTATAAGAAAATATTGAATCCCTATAACACAAATGCCCACCAATAAATGAATGGAATAAAAAGATGTAGTATTTACACATAATAAATTAGTCAGCCTAGAGAAAGGAGGATATTCTTCCATTTGCAATAACATTAATGGAACTTAAATACATTATGCTAAGCAAGATAAGCCAGAAAGAGGAAGACAAGTACTGTATGATATCACTTACATGTGGAATCTAAGAAAACCTAACCTGTAAAAAACTGAGTAAAATGGTGGTTAGCAGGGATGGGGAAAGTGGTAAGATTAACTTGTGGTTAAGGGTACAGGCTTGTAATTAGTACTTTTTAAGCCTAAGCTCTATTGCACAGTATAATAAATATAGAAAATAATATTGTACTATTATTATATAATATAAATATTACTACAAGGGCAATCATATCAAAATATATATCAAGGAAACATGCTGTACACTTTAAACTTACACAATGTTACCTGTCATATTTATTCAATACAAAGAATTTTTTAAAAAGAATTCATGATAATCCTCTTAATTTAGTGAACTACAAGGACAGACAGCAATGTAGGAAAATAATACATAAACAAAATGAGAAGCTCAAAAAAGAAACAGAAACCTTGAAAAAATACAAACAGAAATTCTATAGCTGGAAAATACAATGACTTAACTGACAAGCTCAACGGAGAGCTCCAAAGGCAGACACGACCATGCAGAAAAAAGAATCAGCAACCTGGACAATATGAAAATTGAAATTTTATACAGTCTGAGGAGCAAAAGAGAAGAGTGAAAAAAAAAAAAAAGAAGAAGAAAGCTTACAGGAAATATGGGGCATAATTAAAAGGAATAATATTTGCATTATGGGAATTTCAGAAGAAGAGAAAGAGAAAAGGACAGGAAGGTTATTACTGCAATAACTGTTGAAATCTTCCCACCTGGAATGAGAAATAGACATTGAGGTCCAAGGAACCCAAAGGACCCCAGATAGATTTAACATGAACAGGGCAATACTGAGACAGATTTTAATTAAATTGTCAAATGTCAAAACATAGAAAAGATTTTAAAAGCAGCAAGAGCAAAGACAGGAGTTATATACAAGTGAATCCCCATAAGACTATCTGTGCATTTCTCAACAGAAACTTTACACACCAGAAGAAAATAAAATGGCATATTCAAAATATTGAAAGAAAACTGTCTAATAAAGAATACTATACCTAACAAAGTTGTCCTTCAGAAATGAGGGAAGGACAAAGACTTCCCTGAGCAAAAAAAACCTGAGTGAATTCATTACATGAGACCTGCCTTACAAGCAATGCTAAAAGGAGTTCTTTGAGTGCAAATAAAAGGACACAAATTAACATTATAAAAACATAAGGAGTGTAAAACTTACTGGTAATGGTAAAAATAGTCAAAATTGTAACAGGGTAATGGTAGTGCATAATTCACATACAACAGTAGTACAAAATTTTAAAAATTTAATAGAAATAACCATAACTAAAATAATTTGTTATTAGTTACATAATATAGAAGAATACACACACTGTAATGTTAATAACCTAAAATGTGAAGGGAAGGGGAAATAGAAGTATAAAGCTTAGGGATTCTATTGAAGTTAAGTTGTTATTGGTTTAAAATAGGATTTTAGAATTTTAAGATATTTTATGTAAGCTTCATGGTAACCAAAAGTGTAAGACTGGTAGTAATTACACAAAAGAACAAAGTCAAAGCATACTGATATCACCAGACATCAAAGCACAAGAAAAGACAGCAGGATAAGTAACAGGGAACAATGGATCTACAAAACAACCAGTAAACAGTTAACAAAATGGAAATAGTAAGTCCTTGGTTATCAATAATTACTTTAAATGTAAGTTGATTAAATTATCCAAATAAAAGACATAGAATGACTGAAAGGATTTTAAAAAAAAGATTCAAGGATACACTGCTTGTGAGATATTAAGTTAAAAACACAAATAGACTGAGAGTGAAGGGATGGAGAAAGTTATTTCAAGCAAATGGTAACCAAAAAACTTACATTAAAAATAGACTTTAAATTAAAAGTGGTAAAAAAGGGACAAAGAAGGTCTTTATCTAATGATAAAGGGGTCAATACATCAAGAAGATATAGCAATTGTAAATATGTATGTGCCCAACATCAGAGCACCTAAGTACATAAAACAAAAACTAACTATACTAAGAGGAGAAATAAAGAGCAATACAGTAATAGTTAGGGACCTTAATGTCCCACAGCCAACAATGTTTAGATCATCCAGACAGTGAATCAATAAAGAAACAGTGGAGCTGAACAACATTCTAAACTAAATGGACCTAACAAACACATATAGAATGTTCTATCTGACAACAGCAGAATATACATTTTTCTCAAGTACACATGGAACATTTTCTAGGATAGATCATATGTTAGGCCACAAAACAAGTCTTAGCAAATTCAAGAAGTTTGAACTCATCCCAGTATCTTCTCTGACAACAATGGTATGAAACTAGAAATCAATAAGGAAAGGAAAACTGGAAAATTCACAAATACGTGGAAATTAAACAATAGTCTTCTGAACAACCAATGGATCAAAGAAGAAATTAAAGGGGAAATAAAAAGTATCTTGAAAGAAATGAAAATGGAAACACAATACACCAAAATGTATGAAATGCAGTAACAGTAGTTCTAAGAGGCAACTTTATAGCAATAAATGCCTACATTAAGAAGCAAGAAAGATCCAAAATAAAATACCTACCTCTATGCTTTAAGAAACTGGAAAAAAGAAAAACAAACTGAGCCCAAAGTTAGAACATAAGGAAGGAAAATGTAACTATTAGAGCAGAAGTAAATGAAATAGAGAACAGAAAAACAATAGAAAAATTAATCAAACTAAAAGTTGGATCTTTGAAAAGATAAACAAAATTGATAAACCTTTAGCTAGATTAACCTAGGAAAAAAGAGAGAGGTCTCAAATCAACAAAATTGTAAATTAAAAAAAAAAAAGACATTACCATGGATACCACAGAAATACAAAGAATCAAAAGAGGCTACTATAAAAAACTATATGTTAACAAACTGGCCAATGTAGAAGAAATGGAAAAAGTCTTAGAAACATACAAACAACCAAGACCGAGTTAGGAAGAAATAGGAAGTCTGAATTATCCAATTACCATATGGAGATTGAATCAATAACCGAAAATCTCCCAGTGAAGAAAAGCACAGGATCAGATGGCTTCACTGGTGAATTTTACCATTCATTTAAAGAATTAACACTAATCCTTCTCAAATTCTTCCAAAAAATCAATGGAGAGACAACACTTCCAGACTCCTTTTACAAGACCAGCATAACCATTCTACTAAAGCCAGAAAAGAAAACTACAGACCAATATCCCTGATGAATATACATGCAAAAATTCTCAAAATACTAGCAAACTGAATTCAGAAGCACATTAAAAGTCTTATTCAGCATGATCAAGTAGGATTTTTACCCAGGATTCAAGGATGTTTTGACATATGCAAACTAATCAGTGGGATATATCACATTAATAGAATGAAAGGAAAAAATCATATCATCTCAATAGACGCAGAAAAAGTATTTGATAAAATTAAACATCCATTCGTGATAAAAACTCTTAACTAGTTAGGTATAGAAGGAATGTATGTCAACATAATAAAGCTCATATATGATAAACCCACAGCTAATATCATTCTCAGTGGTGGAAGTTTGAAAGATTTCTCTCTAAGATTGGGAACGATCCAAGGGTGCCCACTCTCACCACTCTTATTCAACATAGAACTGGAAGTGTTTGCCAGTGCACTCAGGAAAGAAAAAGGAAAACAAAAGCCATTAGAATTGGAAAGGAAGAAGTAAAATTTTCTCCATTTGCAGATGACATGATTTTATATGTAGAAAGTACCAAAGTGTCCACCAAAAACCTCTCAGATATAATCAACAGATTCAGTAAAGTTGCAAGATACAAAATTAAAGCACAAAATTAGTAGCATTTCTATATGCTAACAATGAATTTTCTTAAAAAGAAACAAAACTATTCCATTTACAATAGCATCAAAAACAACAAAATTCTTAGGAATAATCTTAAACATAGAAGTGAAAGATCTCTATTCTGAAAACTACAAGACACTGATGAAAGGAACTGAAGAAGACAAAAGTAAGTGGCAAAGTTTCCTATATTCATGGGTTGGAAGAATTAATACTGTTAAATTGTCCATATTACCAAAAGCCATCTATAGATTCAGTTCAGTCCCTATCAAGATTCTCAAGGCATTTTTTTTCAGAAGTAGAAATAACAATCCTAAAATTTATATAGAACTATAAAAGACCCCAGTAATTCTGAGAAAGAACAACAAAGCTGGAGGCATCACAGTTCCTAATTTCAAGCTATACTATAAAGCTATAGTAGTTCAAACATTATGGTACTGGCATAAAAACAAGCAAATAGATCAACGGAACAGAATTGAGAGTCCACAAATAAGTCCAAGTGTACGCGGTCAACAAGTATTTGACAAGGAAGCCAAGAATACTCAATGGAGGAAAGACAGTCTCTTCAATTAATGGTGCTGGGAAAATTGGTAATTCACATGTAAAAGAATAAAACTTGACCTCTCTCTTACCCCACTCACAAAAATTAACTTTAAATTTATTAAAGACTTAAATGTTAGACCTGAAACCATGAAACTCCTGGAAAAAAACATAGGAAAAAACCTCCTTGATGTGGGTCTTGGCAATGATTTTTTTGGATATGACCCCTAAAGCACAAGCAACAAAATCAAAAGAAACAACTGAAGTGAGACTACATCTGCACAGCAAAAGAACACAATCAACAAATGACAACCTATAGAATGAGAAAAATATTTGCAAATCATATATATGATAAGGGGTTAAAATTTAAAATACATAAAGTACTCATAAAACTCAATAGCAAAAAAAGTATCACTGATGAACATAGATGCAAAAATCCTCAAGAAAATACTAGCAAACTGAACCCAGTTAAAAGGATCATACACCATGATCAAGTGGCATTTATTCCAGGGATGTAAGGATTTTTCAATATCCACAAATAAATCAGTGTGATAAAACGTGTTAACAAACTGAAAAATAAAAACCATATGATCACCTCAATAGATGCACAAAAAGCTTTTATCACACCCATTTATGATAAAAACTCTCCAGAAAGTGGGCATAGAGGGAACTTACTTCAACATAATAAAGGCCATATATGACAAACCTATAGCTAACATCATTCTCAATGGTGAAAAGCTGAAGGCATTCTCTCTAAGATTAGGAACAAGACAAGGATGTCCACTGTCACCACTTTTATTCAACACAGTTTTGGAAGTCCTAGCCATGGCAATCATAGAAGAAAAAGAAATAAAAAGAATCAAAATTGGAAAAGAAGAAGTAAAAACTGTCACTGTTTGTAGATGACATGATGCTATGTATAGAAAATCCCAAAGATGTTACCAGAAAACTACTAGAGCTCATCAATGAAGTTGGTAAAGTTGCAGGATACAAAATTAATACATAGCAATCTATTGCATTTTTACACACTAACAACGAAAGAACAGAAAGAGAAATTAAAGCAACAATCCCATTTATCATTGCATCAAAAAGGATAAAATACCTATGGACAAACTTAGCTAAGGAGGCAAAAGACCTGTACTCTGAAAACTAAGATGCTGATGAAAGAAATTAAAGATGACAAAAACACATGGAAAGATATACCATGCTCTTGGATTGGAAGAATCAATATTGTCAAAATGACTATACTCCTCAAGGCAATCTACAGATTGATGCAATCCCTATCAAATTACCAGTGGCATTTTTTATAGAACTAGAAAAAATAATTTTAAATTTGTACAGAAACACAAAAGACCCCGAATAGCCAAAGCAATCCTGAGAAAGGAAAAAAGGAGTTAGAAGAATCAGGCTCCCCAACTTCAGACTATACTACAAAGCTATAGTCTTCAAAACAGCATGGTACTAGCACAAAAACAGAAATATAGATCAACAGAATAAAATAGAAAGCCCAGAAATAAACCCACACACCTATGGTCAATTAATCTACAACAAAGGAAGCAAGAATATACAATGGAGCAAAGACAGTCTCTTCAAAAAGTGGTGGTGGGAAAAATGGACAGCTACATGTAGAAGAACAAAACTAGAACATTCCCTAACACCATACACAAAAATAAACTCAGAATTGATTAAAAACCTAAATTTAAGGCCAGATACGATAAAACACTTAGAGGAAAACATAGGTAGAACACCATTTGACATAAATCACAGCAACATCTTCTTGGATTCACCTCCTAGAGTAATGAAAATAAAAACAGAAATAAACAAATGGGACCTAATTAAACATAAAAGCTTCTGCATAGCAAAGAAAATCATAAACAAAATGAAAAGACAACCCACAGAATGGGAAAAAATATTTGCAAATGAAGCGGCTGACAAAGGATGCACAAATCATTATTAGAGAAATGTAAATCAAAACTACAATGAGATATCACCTCACACCAGTCAGAATGGTCATTATCAAAAAGTCTACAAACAATAAATGCTGGAGAGGGTGTGGAGAAAAGGGAACCCTCCTACACTGTTGGTGGGAATGTAAACTGGTAGAGCCACTACCAGCCACTACTGGTAGAGCCACTACCAGTCCTACACTGTTGGTGGGAATGTAAACTGGTAGAGAACAGTATGGAGGTTCCTTAAAAAACTAAAAATACAACTACCAAATGATCCAGCAATTCCACTCCAGGGCATGTATCTGGAGAAAACCATAATTTGAGAAGATACATGCACCCCAATATTCACTGCAGCACTATTTATAGGAGCCAAGACATAGAAGCAACTTAGATGTCCATCAAGAGAGGAATGGATAAAGAAGATGTGGCACATATATACAATGGAATAATACTCAGCCAAAAACACACACACAAAAAAAAAACAACAAAATAATGCCATTTGTAGCAACATGGATAGACCTAGAGATTGTCATACTGAGTGAAGTAAGTCAGACAGAGAAAGACAAATATCATATCATATCTCTTATACGTGGAATCTAATTTAAAAAATAATACAAATGGACTTATTTACAAAACAGAAACAGACTTACAGATATCAAAAACAAACTTATGGTTACCAAAGGGGGAATGTGGTGGGAAAGAGATAAATCAGGAGCTTGGGATTAACATACACACAGTACTATATATAAGAGAAATAACCAACAAGGGCCTACTATATGGCACAGGGAAATCTACTCAATATTCTGTGATACCATATGAGAAAAGAATATGAAAAAGAATGAATATATATATATATGTATAGCTGAGTCACTTTGCAATTTCACTTCAGGGAATATATCCAAAGGAAATGAAACACTAACTCAAAAAGATATCTGCACCTCCGTGTTCATAGCAGCATTATTTACACTAGTCAAGACATGGAAACAAACTAAGTGTCCAACGATGAATGAATGGATAAAGAAGCTGTGGTATATATTATATACTGGAATATTATTCAATCATAAAGAGACAAGGAAATTCTGCCACTTGGGACAACATGGATGGACGTGGGGACATTCTGCTAAGTGAAATAAGGCAGAGAAAGACAGATATGTATAATCTCACTTGTAAGTAGAACCCTCCCCAAAACAAAACAAAACAACAAACTCAGAAAAAGACATCAGATTTCTGTTCACCAAAGGCAGGGTTTAGGGGTGGAGGAACTGGAGAAAACTGGTCAAAAGGTACAAACTTCGGGCTTCCCTGGTGGCGCAGTGGTTGAGAGTCCGCCTGCCGATGCAGGGGACACGGGTTCGTGCCTAAGTCCAGGAAGATCCCACATGCCGCGGAGCGGCTGGGTCCGTGAGCCATGGCTGCTGAACCTGCGCATCCAGAGCTTGTGCTCTACAACGGGAGAGGCCACAACAGTGAGAGGCCCATGTACCGCAAAAAAAAAAAAAAAAAAAAAAGGTACAAACTTCAAGTTATAAGATAAGTATGAGGGATGTATTGCCCAGCGTGATGACTATATTTAACATGGCCATACGATATAAAAGTTAAGAGTGTAAATCCTAAGACTTATCATCACAAGGAAAACAATGTTTTTCTTTATTGCTTTCTCTTTGTACTCTTTATATGATATGATAATGCTCACTAAACTTATTGCAGTAATCATTTCACTGTAATCATTTCATTTTGACTGTATGTAAGTCAAACCATCATAATGTGCACTGTAAACTTATACACGGATGTATGTCAATTATATCTTAATAAAACTGGAAAAATAAAATCATTGTTATAAAAATGAGTAATACCTTTGACAGATTCATCAGAAACTAGACATAGTTGATAGAGACTCAGTGAGCTTGACAATGTCAACAGAAACTTTGGAAACTGAAATGCAAAGAGGAAGAATAAAATAGATAAAAACAGAACAACACCCAAGAACTGTGGGAAACTTTATAAAGATGTAACATATATATAATTGGGATACCAGAAAAACAGAGAATGGAGCAGAAGAAATATTTGAAATATTAATGGCTGAGAGTTTTCCAAAATTAATGACAAACACTATACTTCATATTCAGGAAATTCAGAGAACACTAAGTATAAACTTATTTAAAAATCTATAACTAGGCATATCATATTCTTAATAGATTTAAAAGATAACTTTTTAAAAAGTAGTCATGGTAATGATATATTGGGTGACACATGACATGGCATTTATTGGTGAAATACGTTGGCTTATCAACCTGGATAGAGCAGCTAGTATTTTTCAGTTTATTACCTAAATTTTCATTAGCATCATGTAATATGTTATCAATATGTTGACCTATCATACTGAGAGAAAACTTTAATTTCATACTTATATCATTCTAGCATTTTATTCACTATAAGTTTATATGCTGACATTATTCATTTCTCACCAACTATTTGGCATCTCTTTTCCTGGGCAATAAGTTCTGCTAGTAAATAACTTATGTTCTGTGTCTTTTCACTGAATTTGATTTTTTTTAAAAAAATAAGAGCTTTACTATGCTTGTTTTGATATTCTAACAGCACCTTAAGAAATAAACACTTATATTTGTCAAATGCCTACGACTTGTAGTGAAGTGTTGTTTCAATTTTTCTGGAGACATTGATGTATTTCTAAGTTGCTTCCCACATACAGCATAGTGAAATAGAACTGTTTGGGTTAGCATTTCAGTCCATACACTGCCCATGCATAAGCAACTGTCACTGTAAACACAGCATCATTAGTATGCAGGTTCCTTGTAGCACTAGTGTGGAGAAATGAATCAGATTATAATTCTTCATTAATATTTCAGACAAAAACTTCATCAAGATATAATTCATATGCCAAAAGTTTCATCCTTTAAAAGTATACAATTCGGTGGATTTTAACATATTTACACAGTTGTGCAATTATCCATCATTAAATTTATCAGATCTACCCCTAGGACAAGACCTAGAATCCACATTCTTCCATATTACAACATGTTTTCACAAATTGAATCATTAGGCACATTTTTGAAATACAAATAATAATAAAATATAAAAAAGACTAGTATAATAATAAATCAGTATACATATATGTAAAAAAATGTAAATAAGGTCTTTCCTGGTGGCACAGTGGTTGAGAGTCCGCCTGCCGATGCAGGGGACATGGGTTCGTGCCCCAGTCTGGGAAGATCCCACATGCCACGGAGCAGCTGGGCCCGTGAGCCATGGCCGCTGAGCCTGCGCGTCCAGAGCCTGTGCTCTGCAATGGGAGAGGCCACAACAGTGCGAGGCCCACGTACCGCAAAAAAGTAAATAACCAGTAAAGAAATGTCACCAAAACATAAAGCCTTCACAAAATGATTCACTTCTGACCTACCCCATCCAAGTCTTGCAAAATTTACAACAATAAAGTAGAAAAGGGCAGGTGACTAGGAGCACATAAAACTTCCATCTTTAGAATGAACCTTTCCCTCTGATTCCTTACTTACACTGAGAGAATCTACTTGTATGTATAAGAGGAGACAGGGAAGGTAATTTATGAGAGAGAAGCTGAGGCCACCAGCCTACACACTCCCCTCTGTGCAATGCAGTGTTACCTCTACATTACATCTGTAATTGTATCTGTATTACATCAACATCTGAGAATGAACTGAACCCAATGATCGTGGCTCTACTGACTACTGCCATAGAAGAGTGAAAAACCTCTATAGAAATTGCTAATGGGGATTCTCACTCACTGTCATCATTACAAGGGCTAGCATCACACAATATGTGAAGATTTTAAAAAATATGTATTTTTTTCAGATGACTATTTCTTGAAGAACCCTTACTGACATCTCACCAAGCTCTCTGGTTCCACAGAAGCTCGGCTGAGTAGCAAGCACTGGAGAGGTAGAGGTAGATTGATGTTCTCTGCTGGGATCTCTTTACATATGTAAAGGGTGTTCTTTGCTGTCCTCTTTTCCTGATTGATTTCCTAAGCTCACTCTCCCCTTCCTCTGTCCCTGTCAACTCACTGGACAATTTGCTCTTCTGTCCTCCAGTCATATAAAAAATCTAAAATGATTGCTTCAACAGTTGGGATGAGGAACAGATGCTGGATATGGTGTCACCCTTAGGAATTCTTCATGATTTGTTAGTCACACTGACAGAATTGTAAATGCTTAAGGACATTCACTGGAAATAGGAGAACCTGTTAGGCAATTATGATGACCATCTCTAATCAACTGTCATATTAGGATGTGTTTATATTCAATCTGGACATTACCATGATTAGGCTGAGAGACTAAGTACTAGAAATTCACTTAACAGATTTTTATGGAGTGTCTACTTGGTAGCAGGCAGTATGTTAAACCCTGGGATATGTATTATGAGTGGTAGTCTACTCTGAAACTCTCTTCTCCCAAAAAGCTTTCATTCCAGAAATGCAGGAAGATCCATATAATATTTTCCTTCATTGAGAAATGCCCTGTCTTAGGCCCCAAATCATGATCTTCATGTTTTCCCTTCTTCCTTATAGCAGGCCACAGGGACTTATCCTACTTTCCTCCTTCTCATTAGCTATCACCGTTTCTATCCCATTCCATTCAATCTAGCTGCAAAAAGGAATGCTTTGTACTTCCAGCACCCCTTTGCTTATATTCTGAATTTTAATATTCAATATTATTTTAAGTTTGGGGATTTTGATAGTATCCCACATGGAGGAGGAATCACTAAAGCTTATTAGTAAGACAATATTATTTTAACAAATAAACTTCAAAATCTCAGTGGTTTATTTCTTGCTCATGCTAAGAAGAAGAAAACAGTACGTCCTAAGAGTGGATGCCTTTCTTCCAAGGGCCGATTCACACAGTGGCTCTTTTCACATAGTGGCTCTATCATCTACAACACTGAGGCTTCCAGTGCCACTGTGCTTCCCTGCATCAATCTGGCAGAAAAGTAAAGACCATGGAGCATCCCTTGTAGGAGGTTTTCATGGATCAGGTTCATAAGTGAACACATGTATTACATCTGTTCATATTCCATCATCTAGAACTTAGTCTATGGCTATGCCTTCTTACAAGAGAATCTGGGAAATATAGTTCAGATATATGCCCAGGAAAAAAGAGTAAAACGGGTTATCTAATGAGGTAGTCAGTCTCTGCCATAAATCATGAGGATTCTAAGATTCTGGAATATTTCTAAGACTACTTATAGTAGTCAATTGATGATTATGGCTTATACATCTCTAGATTTGTGATTTACTTAAATAAAATCTCCATAAGGTGATTTTGTTTGTCTTCTTATACAATCCAGAACGTAAAGATGCTCAGTGTATGAATGAATAAGTGTATAAACGAAAGAGCGAATGAAAAATTATTTTTTGACTCAAGTGGACAACTGGTCATTCTGATATTTGACACTGGTTCAATAGGACCCAATTATACAATTGTTAGTTGTCTATTCTTTCACTTATTCTAAGGAGGGAATAAAATAACTGGGAAAAAAATGAAGTGAAATAATAAATCTTAATTACAACACTCTGGTTTCTCTTCAGATTGAATAAATCTTTTGCCTTTTACTAAAGATTTCCATGGAGAGGAATAACTCTGAGTTTTACACCAATTTTTTGAGGCCTTGCCCTGGCAAGGCTACTTACTGTTTTCCAAATGAAAGAATTATTGCTTTTTTGCTTCTTACAGCAAAGCTACTTGCTCATTTTTGCTAGTTACTTAGTGTATGTGTGCATATTAAAGCAAACAGGATTTTCTGGGAATCTGTGTACAAATAGGGTGCCCAGGTTCAACCGAACTGGATCCTGCATACATACCGCAACTAAGCATCTGCATGCCACAGCTAAGACAACTAAGAAGTCCACATGCCACAACTAAGAAACTAAGACCCAGCGCAGCCTAAATAAATGAATATTTTTTAAAAGGAAAAATCATCATTAAAAAGATCTTAATTACATATCTACTCTCCAGAAGATATTACACCCTGTTCTTTCCTTTAAACCTCTCTATCTAAGTGACAAAGAAACAGGAGGAATTCCAACACAATTATTACACAGCAATTGAACATATACCATATGCCAGGACAATCAAAACATGATCCCCATCAGCTAGGAGAAGCTCCTGTGGTTATTTGTTGCTGTAATGTAAGCCAAGGTTAGCCCAGCATAGTTGTGCCTCATAAAAGACAGTGGATGTAGATCTACCCATCCTTTGCCCTTTGCTGCCACCCCAAAACTGGAGATCCATCTTGGATCCTAATTTTTGATCAGTACATTTTGCAATGTAATTCACAGCTGCATATTCTCAACACTGTCAAATCTCTAGCTGACCACGGACGTAGTCCTTAGCATATCCTCATACAAGAATATATATATACATATATATATCAATCAATATATATCATCAAGGATTACAACATAAAGTGAAGAGTGCCATAATGGAGATATATATAAAATGTAATGGTTGAGCAGGAAAGAGAATAATGTACTATTTTAGAGTTGAAGAAGCCTTTCCAGAGGGACTTCCCTTTGAGCTGAGAATTGCCACGTGAGCCAAAAGCAGGAGGCAGGTGGATATCAAAGACTTGATGCATGCAAAGGTTTATGGGATGAAAGTGAGGAGTATATGTAGCGAGGGCATGAAAACTTGTAGGGGATAAAAAAAGAAAGAAGGTTGGGGTGAGATGCTGAAGGGCCTTTCACGTTATCTTAAGGTAATTACATATTTTGTTCAATGCTAGGGATAAAGAAGCATGGTTTGGAAAAGCAAGGCAAATTATAGCTGTTTTGACACAGAGGATATTTTTCCATATCAGAATTTAAAAGCTATTAACTTTTGTAAACAAATGATATATGCAACAGACATCACTGGCTCTTAATCTCATTCTGACTTCTATCCCTAGGGTATGTTGAAAATTCAGTGAACCTTAGGCATGGGATGAGGAAGGAGGTATAGTTTCAGAATAAGGATGATGAAGGTATGAAGCTCAGGGATGGCATAGGATTACTGCACATTACTTTTTTACAAAGAAAGAGGTATAAGAAAACAAAACACCTGGAACTCTAATGGTGTTGGTTATTTTGGGGGCCATGTCAAGTGTTCCTGAGTAAATATGTCAAGAGTCCTGTGTTAAAATATCTTTAACGAACCATTCCGTGCCTTCCAGGAAATATGGAAAATTGTTTTTTAAAGAAAAGGTTTTCTTAACCAAAGTAAGAAATATAATAGGTTACCTATAATAGAGGGACATTTTAAAGATACACTAAGACCAATATGTTGAAATCATTGGGATCCAGAACCTAGATAACATGTATTTGATAAATGAATAACTGAGACACAAAATAATTTTCTAATAGTTAAGACTGCCTTGGGAAACAGTGGGTCCCAAGAATAAAGTTATTCAAACATAAGCTTAGATGCTATAGAAAAGAATTCTAGTAGCATTAATCATTTATGGCTTCTCCTGAACGCCAAATACAAACTATAATTCAAATTATAAACATTGCCTCAACTCAAATTGGTAGCAAGTTTTTCGTACTGAAATATGAAACAAGATTCCAGATTGAGTAAGGCATAGCCCTTTGTAGAACATAGATTTTGTGATAATGCCAAGATACACATTGAAGAAACTCTACTACCCAAAGTTCATTTAATATTTGTTCAAAATTATTTATTGGGTACCTGCTATGTTCAAGGCATTGTTTATTAGTACTGCTGATATTTTTTTGAACTAAAATCCATAAAATTCCAAATAGAAAGTATATTTTATTAAAAGACAAATAATGAACAAACAAACAAATACATATAAAAATGGCAGGTTACAATGAGTTTGATATTTAAAACAAAAAGCATAGAGAGAGGTACAGAGTGATGAAAGATAATGATGGCTTTTAATAGAGTGAAAGAATCCTTGAGAAAGAAGATAACTGAGTAAAGATCTGTATGAAGCAATGGAGCAAACAAAGAGATGATAGGAAGGAAAGTCTTTCCAGACAGAAGGAAGAGACGATAGATAGGCCCTGAAGAAGTGAACAACTTTATGTGGTTAAAGAGCAGTATTAATACCAGTAGGGGAGAAGCAGAGTAAATTAGGAGAGAGTTATGGGAGAAAAATTTAAAGAGGGTGTGGGGCAAGATGATCTAGGGCTTCAAGGAGTATGGCAAGCATTTCAGATTTTAATCTAATTGTGTAGGGAGGAAGTCTTTGGGAGGTTTAAACAGGGAAATGATATAATCTTATGTGTATATTTTTAAAATACTGTAGGTATTTAAAAATATTTATGGTATTTCAGGAACAGACTGTAGGGGAATAAGAATACAAGTAAGGAAACAGAAGACTTCAGTACTCTATACAAGATGAGGATGGCTTAAACTAGGGTGGTAGCAGTGTTTGGTAACTGGTTTATATTTTGAACTTAGCTCTTTCAGGAATTTTTTGTCTGGATAGGATATGGAGCTGTAGGAAAGAGAGGAATCAAGAACAAATCCTGGATTTGTGGGCTATAAAACCTGGGTAAAGGTGGCAATATTTTCTAAATGGGAAGACCACATGAAGAAAGTTTTTTGTGTGATTATTTATTTGGCAAGTACAACAAGATAATTAAGACTTATCTTTTATTTCTGTTAATTTGGAGAAGCTTATTAGGCATCCAACTGGTAATGTTGAGAAGGTAGTTGGTTCTGTTACTCTGGATGTCAGGACAGAGTCAGAGCTGTAATTATTAATTTTGGAGATCTTACCATGTGGATTCCATTTAAACCATGAGACTTAATGTGATTACCCAGAGTGGCAGTTTGGGAAAAGAGCAGAAAATCAAGGACTGAATGCTGTGGGAGAAAACACTAACAATGAAGTCAATGAGTTAAGAGAAAGAGGAGAAGAGTATGGTAACTTGAAAGCCAACTGAGAAAATGAGAGACTACTTACTATGTATGTCAAATCATACAGAGATAAAGAAATATGATTAATTTTTCTGGCTAGACTGCTTCTAACACACTGGTCAGAAGACATCCATGCACAATTCAGCATGTTCATACTGTTTAACATTACAAAGGACTCTGTCTTCAAAACCAAATGATTAATTCCAACAAGTACGGCTCCCAGTTAGAACAACTGAAAGCAGATGAAAAGCATCCACAATTAGTCAACAGAAAATGCATAATCTTCCATCAGCATAATGCAAGACCCCATGTTTCACTGATGACCAGGCAAAAACCGTTACAGTTTGGCTGGGAAACTCTGATTCAACCACCATATTAACCAGACACTGCACCTTCAGATTTCCATTTACCTTGGTCTTTACAAAATTCTCTTAATGGAAAAAATTTCAATTCCCTGGAAGACTGTAAAAGGCACCTGGAACAGTCCTTTGCTCAGAAAGATAAAATGTTTTGGGGAGATGGAATTATAAAGTTGCCTGGAAAATGGCAGAATGTAGTAGAACAAACAGGTGAATATGCTGTTCAATAACGTTCTTGGTGAAAATGAAAAATGTGTCTTTTATTTTTACTTTAAAAACCAAAGGCATTTTTTTGGCCCACTGAATACTACAGAATAAAACTTGGGCCATATTATTAAGGGTCTTGAATTTCAGGATTTGGGGGGAAATGTTCATTTTATATGAAATTTGAGCTTCAGAGAAATTTTTCTGGAAGTAATAGTGAATTAGAAAAAGAAGACATTAGAGACACAGTAGCAGGCTATTTGATTATTCGACATTTAAAAAACTGAAAAATTGATTTGTATTTGAAGAGCAGGCATGATATACAGAGGAAAATATACAGCAAGGAGGTAAGAATGTATGACCATGGTTCAGTAGGGTCTTTGGAAATAGAGAAATATATTGGAGGCTCCCAGGCTACGAGATACTGGTTGAAATATTGAAGAGAGTAAAAAGAAAGAGAGGAAAAGGAAAGAATGTATCAAACTTGATAATGTCTATATTTAGAGGAGGAAGAGTAACAACTCAAAAGTTGAGAAGGATGGAAGCAAGGATCAAGACAGGGAGATCAGGTAGTAATGTTAAAGAAATAACAAATCCTCACATTTGATTATTTGGGGGTCAAATGAAGGTGTGTTTGTAGCCTGTAAGAGGATGACCTGGGACTTTCCTGGTGGTGCAGTGGTTAAGAATCCACCTGCCAATGCAGGAGACACAGGATTGAGCCATGGTCCAGGAAGATCCCGCATGCCATAGAGTAACTAAGCCCGTACACCACAACTAGTGAGCCTGCACTCTAGAGCCCACAAACGACAACTACTGAGCCCGTGCGCAACAACTACTGAAGCCCGTGTGCCTAGAGCCCATGTTCTGCAATAAGAGAAGCCACTGCAATGAGAAGCCTGCACACTGCAATGAAGAGTAGCCCCCGCTTGCCACTAGAGAAAGCCCGTGTGCAGCAACAAAGACCCAGTGCAGCCAAAAATAAATTAATTAATTTAAAAAAATAATGTATCCTTTGAGAAATTTAAAAAAATAAAGATGACCTTTTTTACAAATTACTATCTAAATTGGGACACTACTGAAAGGAGATACCAACAATAATCATGATAATTGATCTACAACCACTATAAAAGTAAGATTGTCCCTGAAATGCTGGATATACAGTCACTCTGGATAAGAGGCGTGAGTTGGGGAACAATTACAAGCTATATAGCTGCTAACAGGAGAGTAAACACTTGGTGAACTCAGAGAATAGAGAATAAAATCAAGAGCACAAGCAAAGAGAAGCTTCAAGAGGGTAGAGGAATAATACACGGAGATCACCTTCCTCCCCACAAATACATCAAAAATACATCTACACGTGGAATGATTCCTACAGAATAACTACTGAACACTGGCAGAAGACCTCAGACTTCCCAAAAGGCAAGAAACTCCCCACATACCTGGGTAGGGCAAAATAAGAAAGAAAAAACAGAGACAAAAGAATAGGGATGGGACCCACACCTCTGGGAGGGAGCTGTGAAGGAGGAAAAGTTTCCACACACTAGGAAGCCCCTTCACTGGTGGAGACTGGGGGTAGCTGGGTGGGAAGCTTCAGAGACACAGAGGAGAGCACAGCAACAGGGGTGCGGAGGGCAAAGCAGAGAGATTCCCGCACTGAAGATCAGTGCCAACCGGCACTCACCAGCCTGAGATGCTTGTCTGCTCACCCACTGGGGCGGGTAGGGGCTGGGAGCTGAGGCTTGGGCTTCGGAGGTCAGACTCCAGGGAGAGGACTGGGGTTGTCTGCATGAACACAGCCTGCAGGGGGCTAGTGTGCCACAGCTAGCCAGAAGGGAGTCTGGGAAAAAGTCTGGACCTGCCAAAAAGGCAAGAGGCCGTTGTCTCCGGGTGCACAAGGAGAGGGGATTCATTCCCTGTGTGCCCACAGAAGGGAGAGCACCGCCTAAGCAAGCTCCAGAGATGGGTGCAAGCCACAGCTAACAGCTCAGACCCCAGAGATGGGCATGAAACGCTAATGCTGCTGCTGCTTCCAACAAAAATCCTGTGTGCAAGCACAGGTTACTACCCACACTGCACCCCCTGGAGCCTGTGCAGCCCGCCACTGCCACGGTCCTGAGATCCAGGGACAACTTCCCCAGGAGAACACATGGCATGCCGCAGGCTGCTGCAATGTCACGCTGGCCTCTGCCAACACAGGCTTGCCCTGCATTCCAATTATGACCACTGAACCCCTCCCTCTCCCCAGCCTCAGAGAGCAACAGTCATAATCAGCCCCTGCTTTAACCCCCTCCTGGTTGGGCAGGGAACAGACGCCTGAGGGGGGCCTAGACGCAGTGGCAGGGCCAAAACCAAAACCAAAACTAAACCCCAGGAGCTGTGTGAACAAAGAAGGGAAAGGGAAATTTCTCTGTGCAGCCTCAGGAGCAGCAGATTAAATCCCCACAATCAACTTCATAAACAGTGCATCTATGGAATACCTGAATAGACAACAAATATTCCCAAAATTGAGGCGGTGGACTTTGGGAGCAACTGCAGACTTGGGCATTGCTTTCTGTGTCTGATGTCTTTTTGGTTTTATGTTTATCTTAGCGTACTTTTTAGTGTTTGTTATCATTGGTGGATTTGTTTATTGGTGTGATTGCTCTCTTCCATTTTTATTACTTTTTATTTTATTATTATTTTATTATTTTTTCCCTTTCTTCTCTTTTTCTCAGTGTGTACGTGTATGTTTCTTTGTGTGATTTTGTCTGTTTAGTTTTGCTTTTAACATTTGGTTGGAGGTTCTATCTGTTCATTTTTTTGTTTTTGGTTTATTTCTTCCTTTTCTTCCAAGCTATGTGGCCAGCAGGATCTTGGGGCTTCAGCCAGATGTTGGGTCTAAGCCTCCAAGGTGGGAGAGCCGAGACCAGAACATTGGACCACCAGAGACCTCTCGGCCCCACGTAATATCAATAAGTGGGAGCTCTCCTGAGATCTCCATCTGAACACTAAGACCCAGCTCCACACAATGGCCAGCAAGCTGCAGTGCTGTACACCCCATGCCAAACAACTAGCAAGACAGGAACACAACCCCACCCATTAGTACAGAGGCTGCCTAAAGTCATACTAAGCTCACAGACACCCCAAAACACACAACCAGAAACAGCTCTACCCATCAGAAAGACAAGATCCATCCCCTCTCACCAGAGCACTGGCACCAGTCTCGTCCAGCAGGAAGCCTGTACAAGCCACTGAACCAACCTCACCCACTGGGGGCAGACACTAGAAATAATGGGAACTACGACCTGTAGCCTGTGAAAAGGAGACCCCAAACACAGTAAGTTAAACAAAATGAGAAGACAGAGAAATGTACAGCAGATGAAGGAGCAAGTAAAAAACCACAAGACCAAACAAATGAAGAGGAAACAGGCAGTCTACCTGAAAAAGAATTCAGAATGATAGTAAAGATAATCCAAAATCTCGGATATAGAGAGGAGAATATACAAGAAACATTTAACAAGGACCAAGAAGAACTAAAGAGCAAAGAAACAATAATGAACAACACAATAAATGAAATTAAAGACACTCTAGAAGGACTCAGTAGCAGAATAACTGAGGCAGAAGAATGGAAAAGTGACCTGGAAGACAAAATAGTGGAAATAACTGCTGCAGAGTAGAATAGAAGAAAAAGAGTTAAAAGAATTGAGGACAGTCTCAGAGACATCCAGAACAATATTAAACGCACCAATATTCAAATTATAGAGGACCAAGAAGAAGAGAAAAAGAAAGGGTCTGAGAAAATATTTGAAGAGATTATACTCGAAAACTTCCCTAATAGGGGAAAGGAAATAGTCAATCAAGTCCAGGAAGCACAGAAAGTCCCATACAAGATAAATCCAAGAAGAAACATACCAAGTCAGATATTAATCAAACTATCAAAGATTAAATACAAAGAAAAAGTATTAAATGCAGCAAGGGAAAAGCAACAAATAACATGCAAGGGAATCCCCATAAGGTTTAAAGCTGATTTTTCAGCAGAAACTCTGCAAGCCAGAAGGGAGTAGCAGCACATATTTAGAGTGATGAAAGGAAAAAAACTACAACCAAGATTACTCTACCCAGCAAGGATCTCATTCAGATTTGATGGAGAAACTAAAACCTTTACAGACAACCAAAAGTTAAGAGAATTCAGCACCAGCAAACCAGCTTTACAACAAATGCTAAAGGAACTTCTCTAGGCAGGAAACACAGAGAAGGAAAAGATCGACAAAAATAAACCCAAAACCATTAAGAAAATGGTAATAGGAACATACATATCGATAATTACCTTAAATGTAAATGGATTAAATGCTCCAACCAAAGACATAGACTGGCTGAATGGATACAAAAACAAGACCTGTATATGCTGTCTACAAGAGAACCACTTCAGACCTAGGGACACATACAGACTGAAAGTGAGGGGATGAAAAAAGATATTCCATGCAAATGGCAACCAAAAGAAAGCTGGAGTAGCAATTCTCATATCAGACAAAATAGACTTTAAAATCAAGGCTATTACAAGAGATAAAGAAGGACACTACATAATGATCAAGGGATCAATGCAGGACGAAGTTACAATTATAAATATTTATACACCCAATAGAGAAGTTCCTCAATACATAAGGAAAATGCTAACAGCCATAAAAGGGGAAATAGACAGTAACAGAATAATAGTGGGGGCTTTAACACCCCACTTTCAACAATGGACAGAGCATCCAAAATGAAAATAAACATAAGCTTTAAATGACACTTTAGACCGGATGAAATCAATTGATATTTACAGGACATTCCATCCAAAAACAACAGAATAAACTTTCTTCTCAAGTGTTCATGGAACACTTTCCAGGACAGATCATATCCTGGGTCACAAATCAAGCCTTGGTAAATTTAAGAAAATTGAAATCATATCAAGTATCTTTTCTGACAATGCTATGAGACTAGATATCAATTACAGGGAAAAAATCGGTAAAAAATAGAAACACATGGAGGCTAAAAAACACACTACTAAATAATCAAGAGATCATTGAAGAAATCAAAGAGGAAATCAAAAAATACCTAGAAACAAATAACAATGAAAACACAATGCCTCAAAACATATGGGATGCAGCAAAATCTGTTCTAAGAATGAAGTCTATAGCAATACAGTACTACCTCAAGAAACAAGAAAAGTCTCAATTAAACAATGTAACCTTATACCTAAAGCAATTAGAGAAAGAAGAACACACACAAAAAACCCCTCCAAAGTTAGCAGAAGGAAAGAAATCATAAAGATCAGATCAAAAATGAATGAAAAAGAAATGAAGGAAACAATAGCAAGATCAATAAAACTAAAAGTTGGTTCTTTGAGAGTGTAAACAAAATTGATAACACATTAGCCAGACTCATCACGAAAAAAAGGGAGAAGACTCAAATCAACAGAATTAGAAATGAAAAAGAAGTAACAACTAACCCTGCAGAAATACAAAGGATCATGAGAGACTACTACAAGCAACTCTATGCCAATAAAATGGACAATCTGGAAGAAATGGACAAATTCTTAGAAAAGTACACCCTTCCAAGACTGAATCAGGAAGAAACAGAAAATATGAACAGACCAATCACAAGCACTGAAATTGAAACTGTGATTAAAAATCTTCCAACAAACAAAATTCCAGGACCAGATGGCTTCACAGGTGAATTGTATCAAACATGTAGAGAAGAGAAAACATCTATTCTTTTCAAATTCTTCCAAAATATAGTAGAGGAAGGAACACTCCCAAACTCATTCTACGAGGCCACCATCACCCTGATACAAAAAGCAGGCAAAGATGTCACAAAATAAGAAAACTACAGGCCAGTATCACTGATGAACATAGATGCAAAGCCCTGAACAAAACACTAGCAAACAGAATCCAACAGCACATTAAAAGGATCATACACCAAGTGGGGTTTATTCTAGGAATGCAAGGAATATATATACGCAAATCAATGTGATACATCGTATTAACAAAATGAAGGAGAAAAACCATATAATAATTTCAATAGATGTAGAAAAAGCTTTCAACAAAATTCAACACCATTTATGATAAAAACTCTCAAGAAACTGGGCATAGAGGAAAATTACTTCAACATAATAAAGGCCATATATGACAAACCCACAGGCAACATCGTTCTCAAAAGTGAAAAACTGAAACCATTTCCACTAACATCAGAAACAAGACAAGGTTGCCCACTCTCACCACTATTATTCAACATAGTTTTGGAAGTTTTAGCCATGGCAATCAGAGAAGAGAAAGAAATAAAAGGAATGCAAAATGGAAAAGAAGAAGTAAAACTATCACTGTTTGCAGATGACATGATACTATACATAGAAAATCCTAAAGATGTCACCAGAAAACTACTAGAGCTAATCAATGAATTTGGTAAAGTAGCAGGATACAAAATTAATGCAAAGAACTCTCTTGCATTCCTATACACTAATGATGATAAATCTGAAAGTGAAATCAAGAAAACATTCCCATTTACCATTGCAACAAAGAGAATAAAATACCTAGGAATAAACCTACCTAAGGAGACAAAAGACCTGTATGCAGAAAATTATAAGACATTGATGAAAGAAATTAAAGATGATACAAATAGATGGAGAGATATACCATGTTCTTGGATTGGGAGAGTCAACGTTGTGAAAATGACTCTACTACCCAAAGCAATCTACAGATTCAATGCAATCCATATCAAACTACCACTGGTATTTTTCACAGAACTAGAACAAAAAATTTCACAATTTATATGGAAACACAAAGGACCCCAAATAGCCAAAGCAATCTTGAGAAACAAAAATGGAGCTGGAGGAATCAGGCTCCCTGACTTCAGATTATACTACAAAGCTACAGTAATCAAGATGATAGGGTACTGGCACAAAACCAGAAATATAGATCAATGGAACAGGACAGAAAGCCCAGAGATAAACCCATGCAAATATGGTCACCTCATCTTTCATAACGGAGGCAAGAATATACAATGGAGAAAAGAGAGCCTCTTCAATAAGTGGTGCTGGGAAAACCGGACAGCTACATGTAAAAGAATGAAATTAGAACACTTCCTGACACCATACACAAAAATAAACTCAAAATCGATTAAAGACCTAAATGTAAGGCCAGACACTATAAAACTCTTAGAGGAAAACATAGGCAGAACATTCTATGCCACAAATTCTAGCAAGATCCTTTTTGACCCACCTCCTAGAGAAATGGAAATAAAAACAAAAATAAACAAATGGGACCTAATGAAACTTCAAAGCTTTTGCACAGAAAAGGAAACCATAAACAAGACTAAAAGACAACCCTATGAATGGGAGAAAATATTTGCAAATTAAGCAATTGACAAAGGATTAATCTCCAAAATATACAAGCAGCTCGTGCAGCTCCATATTAATAAAAACCAGTCAACCCAATCCAAAAATGGGCAGAAGACCTAAATAGACATTTCTCCAAAGAAGATATACAGATTGCCAACAAAAACATGAAAGGATGCTCAACATCACTAATCATTAGAGAAATGCAAATCAAAACCACAATGAGGTATCACTTCACACTGGTCAGAATGGCCATCATCAAAAAATCTATAAACAATAAATCCTGGAGAGGGTGTGGAGAAAAGGGAACTCTCTTGCACTGTTGGTGGGAATGTAAATTGATACAGCCACTATGGAGAGGTGTATGGAGGTTCCTTAAAAAACTAAAAACAGGACTATCATATGACCCAGCAATCCCACTCCTGGGCATATACCCTGAGAAAAACCATAATTCAAAAAGAGTCATGTACCACAATGTTCATTGCAGCACTATTTACAATAGCTAGGACATGGAAGTAACCTAAGTGTCCATCAACAGATGAATGGATAAAGAAGATGTGGCACATATATACAGTGGAATATTACATAAAAAGAAACGAAATTGAGTTATTTGTAGTGGGGTGGATTGACCTAGAGTCTGTCATATGGAGTGAAGTAAGTCAGAAAGAGAAAAACAAATACTGTATGCTAACACACATATATGGAATAAAAAAAAATGGTTCTGATGAACCTGGGGCAGGATAGGAGTAAAGATGCAGATGTAGAAAATGGACTTGAGGACACATAGAGGAGGAAGCGTAAGCTGGGACGAAGTGAGAGAGTGGCATGTACATATATACACTACCAAAAGTAAAATAGCTAGCTAGCGGGAAAGAGCTGCATAGCACAGGGAGATCAGCTCGGTGCTTTGTGACCACCTAGAGGAGTGGGATAGGGAGGGTGTGAGGGAGGCGCAAAAGGGAGGGAATATGGCGATATGTATATACATATAGCTGATTCACTTTGTTGTACAATGGAAATTAACACAACATTGTAAAGCAATTATAGTTCAATAAAGATGTTAAAATAAATAAAGTAAAATACTACTTTTCATTGACATTGCACCTGGTCACTCCAGAGCTCTGATGGAGATGTGCAATGGGATTTATTTTGTGTTCATGCTTGCTAACGTAACATTCTTTCTGCAGCCCATGGAGCAAGGACTAATTTTAACTTTCAAGTCTTATTATTGAAGAAATACATTGCATAAGGCTATCACTGCCATAGACAGAGATTCTTCTGAGGGATATGGGCAAAGGAAATAGAAAATTTTTTGGAAAGGATTTACCATTCTAGATGTCATTAAGAATATTTATGATTCATGGAGAGAGGTCAAAATATCAACATTAACAGGTGTTTGGAAGAAGTTGATTCCAACCCTTATGGATGACTTTGAGAGTTTCAAGACTTCAGTGGAGGAACTGTTGGCAGCTATGGTGGAAATAGCAAGAAAATTAGACATGAAGCCTGAAGATGTGACTGAATTACTCCAATCTCATGATAAAACTTTACAGATGAGGAGTTGCTACTTACAGATGAGCAAAGAAAGTGGTTTCTTGGATGGAATCCACTCCTGGAGAAGATGCTGTGAAGATTGCTGAAGTGATAGCAAAGATTTAGAAAATTACATAAACTTAGTTGATAAAGCAGTGGCAGGATTTGAGAGGACTGACAACAATTCTGAAAGAAGTTCTGCAGGTAAAATCGAATCAAACTGCACTGCAATGCTACAGATAAATCATTCATGAAAGGAAGAGTCAATTGATGCTGCAAACTTCATTGTTGTCTTATTTTAAGAAATTACCACAGATACCTGCTACCTTCAGCAACCACCACCTGATTAGTCAGCAGCCGTCACCGTGGAGGCAAGATCCTCTACCAGCAAAAGGATTATGACTCACTGAAGGTTCAGATGATGATTAACATTTTTTAGCAATGAAGTATACTTTTATTTATTAAGGTATACATACTGTATTTTTAGCCATAATGCTATTTCACAGTTAATAGACTATAGTATATTGTAAAAATAACTTTTTTTATGCACTGGGAAACCAAAAAATTAGTGTGACTAACTTTATTGCAACATTCACTTTATTGTAGTGGTCTGGAACTGAACCCACAGTATCTCTGAGGTATGCCTGTATATATATTATAAACATAACATTATGAGGCTTCAAAAAAAAAAAAAAAAACCAAGGAGATTAGTTCCTTTTGATAAGAAAGGGGGAGCGAGTGCTCTTCCTAGACACCAATAGAGTAGGAACACAATGGCCCAGAGGCATTAATAAATGGAAAAGAAGGACTTCCTTGTAGGAAGCCTCAATCATTTCAGTAAAGTAGGCCAGGAGATCAACTAATAAAACAGAAAGGTGGAGTTGGCGATTTGAAGACAGCTGAAAACTTTTCAAAGGACCACTCTTGGAAATGGTGCAGGAAGTCATTACACATTTTAAATGCAAGTGCCACCAAGTATGATCAAGGTCCCACTCAGATTTTTGACTCTCCAGAAAGATAAATAATTCTCATAATAATGGCTACAATCTATTGATTATTTGCTGCATGCTCTACTCTAAGTGCTTTACCTGAGCAACTTCATTTTAATCTCAAAACAACCCTATGAAATAAATGGTATCATTATTTCCATTTTACAAATGAGGACACCGAGGTACAGAGTGTTTAATAGTAATCATCAAAGGCTACACAGCTAGGATGTAAGGAGTCATAATTCAAATTTAGCTAATCTGGCTTCAGAACCCAAGGTTTTGACCACTGAGAGCTCTGACTCTGTTTTGAGGTCATAAACAGGTTTCAGAGTGGTATTTATTCTTAGAAGCAAGTAAAAAGAGTTTCACAAGATTATACACATATCTGAGGAAAGCCAAATGGAAAGCACTGACCAGGGGAGTGTCTCTCACTGGCTATATCTATTGAGGCTTCCACCATGATCTGAAATGAATTTGATACCAAATGGGATATAAGTCAGTCTGTCACAGGAAGGTTTATACTATATTGGCCTATAGTTCTACAGATGAAAAGATGATTTTAGTCTGTAGGGTATCATTTACTAGCAGGGTATTTTCAGCACTTCAGAGAATATCATAAATCAGGAATCACTGAAAGCTGAAATGTGCTTTCCTGAAGTGAGCAAGCTGGTACAATAATTCTTAAATCCTTTGTTGTTGGGAGGGAAATTTCTATGGGTTTCATCATAAAAATATTTTATACTACAGCTAGCAAAAAGCCCTATCAATCTAAGATCTAACAGTAGTATTTTATGGTTTGGTTGCTAGGTAATGAATGCACACTGAAAAATGCAGTTTGGAGGAAAAACTCCCTCAATAAAGAGAATTCCCCTAAGGTTTGGGATAACGATCTCAACTAATATTTTACATTAAATAAATCAAATACAGGAGTTCCTAAGAAAATTACAAAATTCATCACAGCTTTCCAGAAAACGTAATCTTTAGCATCTTTACCTTTATTTATTCTAGCACCTTGCACAGTGCTTGACCTATAATAATTTGTCAATAAATAATTATCAAATAATGTCTGTTTCTATTTTGTAAATTCTAAACTGTATATGGACTACTAAATGAACATGGTTTTTGTTATGATTTTTTTTTAAGATTTTTCTTCTTTTCTCATTAAAATTGTATGTATACCTGATAAGGTTATATGTATTTAATCGCCATTTGCATCTGAAAGTAGTGGATTTTTGTATGCAGGTAATGTTATTCAGTCATCAATTGATCAGGCTGACTTTGATACATAATAATTACTTTCTAGACAAATAATAACTTGAGGCCAAATTTCACATTTTAAAAACTCTCTGTAATTTATAGAATTCAAGAGACCACTAGAAAACGTGGTATAGAGAACAGGGGTCACAAAATCAAACAGCTACACGTGCCTGGAGGAAACAACATGAGTAAAGGGATGGGTGTGGAATGGGATAGGAATGGAGTTTCAATGGTTAATTGTAGGAGAGCCTGTCTAAAGAGGGTGGCTATTACTTGTGCCAAAGACCTTTGCCATGAGTGATTATTTTAAGAGGGATTCTAGAAGAGTTAATTTTAATGTTCAATCTCCTGATTTTTAAAAAAATGTTTCAACACATTCAATAAAATTTAAAACAGTATACAAGAAAAAAAAAAAACACTCTTGGGGAACTAAGAGACAGGGCTGACAGTTACTTCTATGTATGAGTTCACAGCCCCTCTAAATTGAGGTCACAGTCTTGGCAGGTGAAGGTGTTGAAACTTACCCTTAAGTTTGTTATGACTTCTTTGTATTTGTTGAATCAACTCCTGTTTTTATAAAATGTTTTAATAAATTTCCTCATTTGCTTCTTATTGTAAATAAACTACACCCTGAAAGCCTCTAAAGAACATTCATAAAGATTGAAGCAGAGTTAAAGAATAAAAGCTATAGTCTTTCTTCTTAAAAAGAAAAACATGATTAATGCAATCCCACTATGGGCATATACAAATATGTGGGCAAATGCAAATATTGAAGAATCCTTGCATCCCTGGGAAAATCCCACTTGATCATGGTGTATGATCCTTTTAACGTGTTGTTGGATTCTGTTTGCTAGTATTTTGTTCAGGATTTTTGCATCTGCATTCATCAGTGATATTGGTCTATAATTTTCTTTTTTGTGATATCTTTTTTTGGTTTTGGTATCAGGGTGATGGTGTTGTCGAATGAATTTGGGAGTGTTCCTCCCTCTGCAATTTTTTTTTAAGAGTTTGAGAAGGATCAGTGTTAGTTCTTCTCTAAATGTTTGACAGAATTTGCCTGTGAAGCCATCTGGTCCTGAACTTTTGTTTGTTGGAAGATTTTTAATTATGGTTTCAATTACATTACTTGTCATAGGTCTGTTTATATTTTCTAATTCCTCCTGGTTCAGTCTTGAACAACTGTACCTTTCCAAGAATTTGTCTATTTCTTCATGGTTGTCCATTTTATTGGCATATAGTTGTTTGTAGTAGTCCCTTATAATCCTTTGTATTTCTGCAGTGTCAGTTGTGATTTCTCCTTTTTCATTACTAATTTTATTGATTTGCATCCTCTCCCTTTTTTTCTTGATGAATCTAGTTAAGGGTTTATCAATTTTGTTAATCTTCTCAAAGAACCAGCTTTTAGTTTTATTAATATTCATTTCTATTTCATTTATTTCTTCTCTGATCTTTATGATTTCTTTCCTTCTACTGACTTTGGGTTTTCTTTGTTCTTCTTTCTCTAGTTGTTTTAAGTGTAGGGTTAGATTGTTTGAGATTTTTCTTGTTTCTTGAGGTGAGATTGAATTGCTATAAACTTCCCTCTTAGAACTGCTTTTGCTGCATCTCATAGGTTTTGGCTCGTCGTGTTTTCATTGTTATTTGTTACTATGTATTTTTTTATTTCTTCTTTTATTTCTTCAGTGATATCTTGGTTATTTAGTAGTGCACTGTTTAGTCTCCATGTATTTGTGCTTTTTACAGTTTTTTTCCTGTAATTTATTTCCAATCTCATAATGCTGTGGTCAGAAAAGATGCTTCATACAATTTCAATTTTCTTAAATTTTCTGAGGCTTGATTTGTGACCCAAGACATGATCTATCTTGGAGAACGTTCCATGTGCCGTTGAGAAGAAAGTGTATTTTGCCACTTTTGGGTGGAATGTTTTATAAATATCAATTAAACCTATCTGGTCTATTGTGTCATTAAAAGCTTGTGTTTATTTACTTTCTGTTTGGATGATCTGTCCATTGGTGTAAGTGGGGTGTTAAAGTCCCCCACTATCATTGTGTTACTGTCAATTTCTCCTTTCATGGTTGTTAGCATTTGCCTTATGTATTGAGGTGCTATGTTGGGTGCATAAACATTTATAATTGTTATATTTTCTTCTTGGGATGATCCTTTGATCATTATGTGGTGTCCCTCCTTATCTCTTGTAAGAGTCTTTATTTTAAAGTCGATTTTATCTGATACGAGTACTGCTACTCCAGATTTCTTTTGATTTCCATTTGCATGGAGAATCTTTTTCCATCCCTTCACTTTCATTCTGTGTGTGCCCCTAGGTCTAAAGTGGGTCTCTTGTAGACAGCATATACATGGGTCTTGTTTTTGTATCCATTCAGTCAGTCCGTGTCTTTTGCTTGGGACATTTAATCCATTTACATGCAAGCTTATTATCAATATATATCTTCCCATTACCATTTTCTTAATTGCTTTGCTTTTGTTTTTGTGGGTCTTTTTCTTCTCCTTGTTTCCCGCCTAGAGAAGTTTCTTTAGCATTTGTTGTAAAGCTGGTTTGGTGGTGCTGAATTCTCTTCGCTTCTACTTGTTTGGAAGGCTTTTGACTTCTCCATCGAATCTGAATGAGATCCTTGCTGGGTAGAGTAATCTTGGTTGTATGTTTTTCTCTTTCATCGCTCTAAGTATATCCTGCCACTCCCTTCTGGCCTGCAGAGTTTCCACTGAAAAATCAGCTGATAACCTTATGGGGATTCCTTTGTGTTATTTTTTGTTTTTCTCTGCTTTTAATATTTTTTCTTTGAATTTAATTTTTGTTAGTTTGATTGGTATGTGTCTTGGTGTGTTCTTCCTAGGGTCTATCTGGTATAGGACTCTCTGTGCTTCCTGGACTTGGGTGACTATTTCCTTTCCCATGTTAGGGAAGTTTTCGCCTATAATCTCTTCAAATATTTTCTCAGACCCTTTCTTTTTCTCTTCTTCTTCTGGGACCCCTATAATTTGAATGGTGGTGCATTTAGTGTTGTCTCAGAGGTCTCTGAGATTGTCTTCAATTCTTTTCATTCTTTTTTCTTTATTCTGTTCCTTGGCAGTTTTTTACACCATTTTGTCTTCCAGCTCGCTTATTCATTCTTCTGCCTCAGTTATTCTATTATTGATTCCTTCTAGTGTATTTTTTATTTGTTATTATGTTGTTCATCTCTGTTTGTTCTTTAGTTCTTTTAGATCTTCATTAAACATTTCCTGTTTTTTCTCAATCTGTGCCTCCATTCTATTTCCAAGATTCTGGATCATCTTTACTATCGTTATTCTGAATTCTTTTTCAGGTAGATTGCTTATTTCCTCTTCATTTATTTGGTCTTGTAGGTTTTTACCTTGCTCCTTCATCTGTGACACAATTTTTTGCCTTTTTTTTTTTTTTTTTAATGAGTGGGATTGTGTTCCTGTTTTACTGGTTGGCCTGAGGCTTCCAACCCTGGAGTTTGTAGGCTATTGGGTAGAGCTGGGTCTTGGTGCTGAGATGAGGAACTCCATGAGACCTCACTCTGATGAATATTCCTTGGGGTCTGAGGTTCTCTGTTAGTCCAGTGGCTCAGACTCAGAGCTCCCACCGCAGGAGCTTTGGCCTGACCCCTGGCTCATGAACCAAGATCCCCCAAACTGTGTAGGGTGGCAAAAAAAAAAAAAAAAAAAAAAGGAAAAAAAAAAAAAAACAAAAAAGTAAAAATAAACAAGAAAAAGAAAAAAAAAAAAAAGAGGAGGGAAAAGGAAAAAGAAAAAGGGGGGGGAAGGCCTTGGCTTTGGAGGGTGGAGCCTAAGCAAGGGTGAGGTTTGCGTGGTGGGCGGGGCCAATGCTCAGGACCCACAGGGCTGGAAAAGGCCCTGGGGGCTGTGTGGTGGGGTGGGGCTTAGGCTCAAGGAACAGAAGGGACCCAGGTGTGCCCCCCATCCCTTGTCTCAGAGGGCAGGGGACCTCACCTGGGAGCCCAGCAGGCTTCCTGGACTAGAATGGGCAGGGCAAACGCCCTCATATTCTCTCCTGCTCCTCCTGGAGGGCCCCTTCCACCAGCCTCTCCTGATCTCCCTGGCCTCCCTCCAGGACCCACATGGCCTGGAGAGGGCTTTGGTGGGCAGGGGATCAGTCTGGGAGCTCAGCAGGCTCCCCGTGCCCGAGTGGGCCAGGCAATCATCCTCCACTCCTCTCCCGCTCTTTCCAGAGAGTCCCTCCTGCCTGCCTCTCCTGATCTCCTGGCCACAGGGGCACTGATCCTGTCTAGCCTCCAATTCTTCTCCCCCCTCAGTCCCCCTATGTCCTACTGGTTCATTTTAGGGTTCCACCCATCTCTTTGGTCATCAGAGTACCCCACCAGCTGCCGGCAGGCACCCTAGCTGTGGGGAGACGCTAACTCCGTGTCTTCCCACACCTCCATCTTGACTCAGCCTCTCAGTTTGTATTTATTTTGATTTAGCTTGGTAGTACTGATCTGGGGATAGATAATAGAGGAAAGGGAATATAAAACAAAAATTTAAAGATCAGAGAGATTGAATTTTGACATTTAGGAGAGTATAAGTTGTTCCAGGTTGAACAAATGGCTTATATGCTTGAATATATAAATTGAACACAGGTTTTTAAAAAATATTTAACAAAATCTAGTCCTCAACAGTGAAACACTTCATTAACCTGTTTACTGAATACCAACAAAATGGAAGGCATGTCTGTATAAGTCATAAGTTAAATATTTGAATTGTAATAGCTCCTCTTATTAGGAAGCCAATGATTCTCCCAGTACTTCCATATCCCCCAAACGGGCTTAATAATTCACAATGTCATACCTTAAAAATTAGTAGTATCATGCTTATGTCTTTTTTCTCTAGTACCAATCATTCAAAGTATGTCACCATACTATTTTTATTGTTACTTTCATTCATTTTAACACTTTGCTGATTTGCATGTAACGCTTTAAGCAAAAACCCTAATAATATCTTCAAGAACTCTCATATAGACATTTTTCAAAAGAAACATTTTTAGAAGTATATGATGTATGGCCATATTCAAAAGCAACACAATATTTTAACATGCAATACACTTGAAAAAGACTATTATATTTGTCACAAACTCTTGAACCAAATTACCTGGTTCAAATCTTGGCTCTATCACCTGTTAGCATAGGGAGAAACAGCCTCTCTCTGTCTCAGTTCACTTTCTGTAGAGATAGTAACAGTTTTAAATGAGAAAATATTTGTAAGGTGTTTGGGACAGGCTATGTTGGCAGAAACAATTGAAGTTTTAAAACAAATCCCAAATCTAAACACTAATACACACAGAGTCCTGAATTGGAGAACAACACTACAATGGTATTTAAATAAAATGAAATTAAATAGTAATATTTCAATCCTGATATGCTAGTTTTAAATTAAACCTTTATCTGTAATAGGTAAAATAACAATATACATAAAGTCTTAGAAAAATTAGAGGGGTTACAGGAATTTAAATTAGTCAGGAAAGTACTGAGTAGTGATCAGCTTTAAAATTCAGAATTGGATTTTTCCTTTGGTATATGAGGTCTGTGTTGGTCTGTTCCCATCAACTATGATGGAGTTTGGGAAGGGCACTGAGAGAGTCAAAGAAATTAAGTGCTAAATGTTTTTACAGCTGTAAAATAATAATAGTATCAGTAATGTATACAGGTGAAATTACATTATAATTTATGTTTTACTTTGATAATGTAAAATATAAGGCTGATAGCAAGGTTTTCTACGTCACGTGATGGTGCTTACCTCCATGTGCTCAGACACTCTACATTAAATAAAGAAAATAATGTCTGAAAGCTTCCAAACGCCAATGAGATACAAAATGATCTGTGCACAGGTTTGAAACCCAGTGTGATTTAACAAACAAGCCAACTCTACTTTACACATCTGATTATACTTTGGGGGAGAAAAATATGCATATGTATTTACAAGTAATGTAATTTGATGGTTATTTTCCTATTTCAGAGATATGGAATTTTTCCTTAAGCTAATTAAGAAAGATTGACAGGCTCTGCTCAGACTTTGAAATGATCAGTTTTCCTTTGAATTCAGTTATTGGTAGAAAAAAATGGTTTTAATAAACTCACTGTGACTCTTAATTATAAGGGATGCTCTGCAGGTACGTTTCCATTCCGAGGGTAGGATTCCTCTAGAGCACAGAGGGCAGATGTGTCTTTACAGAACAAAACCCCATAGATTAGTTTTCTCTTCTAATGCTTACTCAAGTCTGCTGCCTAGGACTTGGGAGCAAGTAGGGTCCTATGTAGGTTTGCTTGGTATTCATGTGCACTATATGAAGCAGTCATCTATTTTACAGCTGCATAAAACAGTACATGGATTTCATGATGCAGAAAAGCAGTAGTTTATTCCTCATTTTCCATCATGTAAATTTTTACTGAATAGATTTGCATGAAGAGTCACCCTCTCTTTAAAATACAAATGAAAAATGCCATCATTATACACTTTTCTCTTTCTAAGCCTTTCTTTGTCAGAAACAAACATTTAAAGGAGAAAAGATGGAAGAACATTCTTTAGGGTAAAATTGCCAGGCAGCACTACAGCTAATTTTACATGCTGCAATAGTAAGGTTTATAGCAGGAATAGAGGAAACAGGTACAGTTTGAAAATAGACCCTTTGTATTCATTCGAAAATGGAGAGAAAAATATTCCTTTTCCCTATAAACTAAGAATTGTGTATAAAATGGTTGGAGCATCCTCAACCTATAAAGATAGTTTATATATTCAAATCAAAGTAAAACTTTGTGAAAGAATCATAAAATACTTTCCTCAGAAGCAATAAATAGAAAAAGATCTGCAACAGACCAAAAACTGAAAGAAAAACCAATTGTCATATATATTAACTGAAATACTTTTTCCTTTTTTTAATTAATTTTTTAAGTTGGAGTATAGTTGATTTACAATGTTGTGTTAGTTTCTGCTGTATCTTTTTCCTTTTATTATCAACTCTACTACTTTATATTAATTCATTTCCATCATTAGAGTCATTAATATTAGTGAAAAATGAATCCGATTTTGAGAAATATGTTAGAATTTCACACTTTTATTTCCTAGCAGGATGAAATTACAGAATACCTGTAATCAAAAAAAGACTTATTTTTTAAGCTGGCTTGGCTACAGGTGTTTGGAATATAATATTCAAAGATACATATCACACATAAAAGTTTGAATTTTACATACTAACATAGTATGTGATCAGTGCCAAATGATCTGACAAAAATATGTGGTTATGGGATATACAAGATAGTGCTTTGAGATTATTTTAATGTTTTCAAAGACAACCTCTTAAAGAACTTGTATTAAACTTTGAAGAAGAGATACGGAGCAAATAAAAAAGGTGCATTTAAAAAAGAAAGTATGCTAAGACTTAAGTTTCTCAACCATTTGGGACGGGATAATTATGTATTATGGGTGGCTGTCCTGTGTGTTATAGGATGATTAGCTGCATTTCTATACTTTACATCCAAGATGCTGGTAGCACATTTCCTTCTTTGCAGTGACAACCAAAACTATCTCCAGATATTGCTAAATGTCCCTGGGGGAGAGGAGAATCATCCCTTGTTGAGAACCCCTGAATAATGGGGATACAAAGTTACATAATGGGATAAAGGATAAGGAAACCAATATTGAAGCACCAAGTTTAGGATAGATTTATGGAGGGCCTACATTATCAGGCTAAGGAGTTTGCAAATCTTATAAACAGTGGGAAACTCTGAAAGTTTCTAAGTAATAAACTAACATAATGTACATTAAACTGTAAGAATATAGAATTTATACTTGTGTGCATAACGGCATATTGTAGGGATAATAGAACATTAGGAGATCAGTGAGCAGGTTAGACAGTTATCTTAATATGGAATAACAAGAACAGGAACTAAGATGACAACAATGAAAAGAAGTAGGGGACTTGGAAGCATTGCAATAAAACATTGCAAGGAACAAATGATATAGCCTATGTCCTACCCAGCTTGTAGAACTGGAGGACCCTCAACACTGAAAGTCAAAATAGTATATTATAGAAAAGCCTGGAATTCTATGCTAGATATGGGTTTGTATCACCTAGGCCTGTATAAGTTTGCTCAGTCTGCTATAACAAAATACCACAGGCTGGGTGGCTTAGTAGCAGGAATTTATTTTCTTACAGTTCTGGAGACTAGAAGTCCACAATCAAGGTTCAGGCCCATTTAATTTCTTGAGAAGGCTCTTTTCCTGGCTTGCAGAGGGCTATGTTCTCACTATTTCTCACATGGCCTTTATTCAGTACATGTGCAGGGGGACAGTAAGCTCTCTGGTGTCTCTCTTATAAGAACAGTAATCCTATTGGGTCAGGACCTCACCCTTATGACCTCATTTAACCTTAATTACTTCCCCAGAGGTCCAACCTCCAAATAAAACCAAACTGGGGTTTAGGGCTTCAACATATGAGTGTTGAGAGAACACAAACGTTAAGTTAATAAGAGTTTCTGTTATTGGATCAAGGGCTTAAAATCCTCCATGTCATATAACAAGGAAATCAAGATCTCTAGAGGAAATATAATAAGTATAAAAGCATAAACTTCACACGACATAAAAAATGAACTCAAAATGAATCAAAGACAAATGTAAGAGCTAAAACTATGAAACATTTAGAAGAGAATGTAGTCATGAAATTTCATCATATGGAATAGGCAACTTTTTCTTTTATATGACACCAAAAGCACAAGGAAGCAAAGTACATAAATTAGACTTCATCAAAATTTCAAAAGTTTGTGTTTCAAGAAACAGTATAAGAAATTGAAAAGGCAACCCACAGTGTGGGAGAATATATAAAGAACTCTTAAAACTCAAATATAAAAAGTCAACTAAGTCGAGAGAGAATATCAAGATGGCAGAGTAGGAGGACACTGAGCTCACTTCCCCCATCTCAAAAAAAAGTCTAAGTATGGAGCGGTTCTCACTGAAAACAAACTGGAGACTGGAAGAATTTTATAAAACCAAGGCTATCAAGAAAGATCCACATGCAGTCAAGTAGGAAAGGAAGAGAAGCAATTAGGTCCATACCTTCTACCCTGGGAGGGAACACAACAAGAGGAAAGGGGTTACACAGGCTCAGAGATGCTCCCTGGAAGTGAGTGGTTCAAACCACATATTGGGCACCTCAGCCCTGTGGTGGGACCCTGGGAAGGTGAGTCCTCTTAGCTGGTTTGAAAACCAGTGAGCCTAAAAGGAGGGCTCTAAGAAACCTAGGCTCCACTCATGAAGAGCATGCATACGCTTGCTTACTCCCCGTAACAAGATGGGGAAAGCTGACTGAAACTGCCTGGGACTCTGGCTGGCTTCCCATGACCTCCTCACCACGTGCCCCAGGCCACACTGAGCGCCCACTCTGGCCCCTCTTGTGCTCGTGCAGCTTAGCACTAGAGTAAAGGCTGCCAATGCCAAGGAAGGTGTGTAGTTATGCGGGATAAAGTCAGTTTGACCTGCCACTGCATCTGAATGGGGGCAAGGGCAGGCATTACTAGCACTCACAAAGGTGGTAGATTGGGAGCATTCTGGAACTCTGAATGGTGTGCTGGGACCATCCCAGTGCAAACCCTGGCTCACAATAGGGACATGCTCTGACATCTATTGCTCCAGCACTGCTCCCTCGTATGGCAAACGTGCTGATTCTGGGAGCCAGGTAAGCACACACTTAGATGAAATAGAATCAGATTCAACCTGACGTTCAGGGCTTCTTCTGCTCCTGCACTTTGGGATTCCACCTCATCACCCACTGAGCATAGGGGAAGCCCAGGCTCACACCTGGCTTTGGCTCTAGCCACTCCATCTCCTGCCCTACCTCCCACCAAGGTGACAGCTGTCAGCATACACTGAGGGAAGATGTGACCTACAGTCACTTCAGATCCAACTCTCCCACAAAAGCCACTGGGCACACGTACCTGCATAGGGAAGCATCCATGCACGGATATACCTTCAAGACGGGGGAAAGTTAATTGTTTCACCTAAATTCATAGAGACAGAGAAAGTTTATTAACTGAGAAGACAGAGAAATATGTTTCAAAGAAAACAAGAAAAAAAATCCCTGAAAAGACAACTAATGAGACAGGGATAAACAATTAACCAGATAGTGTTCAAAGCATTAGTAATAAGAATGCTAAGTGAACTAGGGAAAAGAATAGATGAACACAGTGAGAATTTTTAACAAGGAACTAGAAAATATAAAAAAAAGAACCACTCAGACCTGAAGAATACAATAACTAAAATGAAAAACACACTAAAAGGAATTAACAGCAGACTAGGTGATACAGAAGACTGCATAAGTGATCTGGAAGGTAAAATAATGGAAATCATCCAATCAGAACAGCAAAAAGAAAAACAAATTTGAAAAATGAGAACAGCTTAAGAACCTCTGGAACAACATCAAGAACACTAATATTCACACAATAAGGGTCTCAGGAAAAGGAGAGAGAGAGATAAAAGCTTTGAAAAGGTATTTGATGGAATTATAGCTGAAAACTTCCTGAACTTGAAGAAGGAAACAGATATCCAGGTACAGGAAGCACAGAGTCCCAAACAAGATGAACAGGAAGAGACCCAAACCAGAATATATCATAGTTAAAATAGTAAAAATGAAAGATAAAAAGAGAATTCTAAAAGCACAAGAGTCACATACAAGGGAGCCCTATTAAAACTATCAGATTATTTTTCTGCAGAAACTTTGCAGTCCAAAAGGGAGCGGCGTGATATATTTAAAGTGCTGAAAGGGAAAAACCTATAACCAAGGATACTCTATTCAGCAAGATTATCATTCAGAATTGAAGGAGAAATAAAGAACTTCTCAGACAAGTAAAAAATTAAAGAGTTCATCAATACAAAGCTGACCCTACAAGAAGTTTTAAAACGTTGTCTCTAAGTGGAAAAGAAAAGGCTATGGTAAGAAGAGTTTATAGGAAAGGAAAAATCCCACTAGGAAATGCAAATACATAGTAAAGACTATGGATCAACCACTTAAATAAGCTATACAAAGATTTAATCTATACAAAGATTAAAAGACAAAAACTGTAAAATCAACTATAACTACAACAAAGAGCTGAGGGATAGACATGAAGATGTAAAAAATGATGTCAAAAACACAAAGTGTAGGACTTTCCTGGTGGCACAGTGGTGAAGAATCTGCCTGCCAAAGAAGGGCAGACGGGTTTGATCCCTGGTCTGGGAAGATCCCACATGCGGCAGAGTAACTAAGCCCATGCGCCACAATTACTGAAGCCTGCAAGCCCCAGAGCCTGCGCACCATAACTACTGAGCCCACGTGCCAAAACTACCGAAGTCCGCACACTCCAGGGCCCGTGCACAGCAACTACTGAGCCTGCGTGCTGCAACTACTAAAGCCCACATGCTCTAGGGCCCGCATGCCATGACTACTGAGTCCTGCGCACTCTAGGACCCACATTCTGCAACTACTGAGCTCATGTGCCACAACTACTGAAGCCTGCATGCTCTAGGGCCCGTGTGCCACAATTACTGAGCCTGCATGCTGCAACTATTGAAGCCCGCATGCCTAGATCCTGTGCTCTGCAACGAGAAGCGACCACAATGAGAAGCCCGTGGGCCACAAAAAAGAGTAGCCCCTGCTTGACAAAGCTAGAGAAAGCCCATGTGTAGCAACAAAGACCCAATGCAGCCAAAAATAAACAAACAAATAAATAAATGGGGGGGGAATCTTCAGACGGTGGAGGAGTAAGACGTGGAGAGATCACCTTCCTCCCCACAAATACATAAAAAAATACATCTACATGTGGAACAACTCCTACAGAACACCTAATGAACACTGGCAGAAGACCTGACTTGGGCAAGAAAATTCCCATGTACCTGGGTAGGGCAAAAGAAAAAAGAAAAAACAGAGACAAAAGAATAGAAACAGGAACCGCACCTCTGGGAGGGAGCTGTGAAGGAGGAAACGTTTCCACACACTAGGAAACCCCTTCACTGGTGGAGATGGGGGGTGGGTGGGGGGGAAGCTTCAGAGCCATGGAGGAGAGCACAGCAACAGGGGTGCAGCAGGCAAAGCAGAGAGATTCCCACACAGAACTCACCAGCCCGAGAGGCTTGTCTGCTCACCCACCAGGGTGGGCGGGGCTGGGAGCTGAGGCTCGGGCTTCAGAGGTCAGATCCCAGGGAGTAGACTGGGGTTGGCTGCGTGAAGACACCCTGAAGGGAGCTAGTGCACTACAGCTAGCCAGGAGGGAGTTCGGGAAAAAGTCTGGACCTGCCGAAGAGGTAAGAGACCATTGTTTCGGGGTGCGTGAGGAGAGGGGATTCCTTCCACGTGAGTCCACAGAAGGCAGAGAACTGCCTAAGTGAGCTCCAGAGACAGGCGTGAGCTGCAGCTATCAGCTAGGACCCCAGAGACAGGCATGAAGTGTTAACACTGCTGCCGCTGCCACCAAGAATCCTGTGTGCAAGCACATGTCATTATCCACAGTCCCCCTGGGAGCCTGTACAGCCTGCCACTGCCAGGGGCCCGAGATCCATGGACAACTTCCCCAGGAGAATACGGCATGCCTCAGGCTGTTGCAATGTCATGCCTGCCTCTGCTGCCGCAGGCTTGTCCCACATTCCAATTATGACCACCATACCCCTCCTTCTCCCCTGGCCTGATAGAGCAATAGAGTCATAATCAGCCACTGCTTTAACCCCCTCCTGTCTGGGCAGGAACAGACACCTGAGGGTGACCTACATGCAGAGGTGGTGCTGAAACCAAAGCTAAGCCCCAGGAGCTGTGTGAACAAAGGAGAGAAAGGGAAATTTCTCCCAGCAGCCTCAGGAGCAGTGGATTAAATCTCCACAATCAACTTGATGTACCCTGCATCTGTGGAATACCTGAATAGGCAATGAGTGTTCCCAAAATTGAGGCATTGGACTTTGGGAGCAACTGTAGACTTGTGGTTTGCTGTCTGTGACTGGTTTGTTTCTGATTTTTATGTTTATCTTAGTTTAGTTTTTAGTGCTTGTTATCATTGGTGGATTTGTTTATTGGATTGTTACTCTCTTTTTTAAACTATTTTTTAAATTATTTTCTTTTAATTTTTCTTCCTTTTCTTCAGAGCCATGTGGCTGACATGGTCTAGGTGCTCTGGTCGGGTGTCACACCTGAGCCTCTGAGGTAGGAGAGCTAAGTCCAGGACATTGAACCACGAGAGACCTCCTGGCTCTATGTAACATCAATCAACAAGATCTCTTCCAGAGACCTCCGTCTCAAAACTAAGACCCAGCTCCACCCAATGGCCAGCAAACTCCAGTGCTGGATGCGCTATGCCAAACAACTAGCAAGACGGGAACACAACCCCACCCATTAGTAGAGAGGCTGCCTAAACTCATACTAAGTTCACAGACACCCCAAAACACACAACCAGACACAGCCCTGCCCACCAGAGAGACAAGATCCAGCCCCACCCACCAGAGCACAGGCACCAATCCCCTCCACCAGGAAGCCTACACAAGCCACAGAACCAACCTCATCCACTGGGGGCAGACATTAAAAATAACAGGAACTACAAACCTATAGCCTGTGAAAATGAGAACCCAAACACAGTAAGTTAAACAAAATGAAAAGACAAAGAAATATGCAGCAGGTGAAGGAGCAAGATAAAAACCCACCAGACCAAACAAATGAAGAGGAAATAGGCAGTCTACCTGAAAAAGAATTCAGAATAATGAGAGTAGAGATGATCCAAAATCTCAGATATAGAGGAGAGAAAATATAAGATATGTTTAACAAGGACCTGGAAGAACTAAAGAGCAACCAAACAATGATGAACAACAAAATAAATGAAATTAAATATTCTCTAAAAGGAACCAATAGCAGAATAACTGAGGCAGAAGAACGCGTAAGTGATCTGGAAGATAAAATAGTGGAAATAACTCTGACAAAACAGAATAAAGGAAAAAGAGTAAAAAGAATTGAGAACAGTCTCAGAGACCTCTGGGACAACATTAAATGCACCAACATGTGAATTATAGGGGTCCCAGAAAAAGAAAAGAAACAGAAAGGGACTGAGAAAATATTTGAAGAGATCATAGTCGAAAACTTCCCTAACATGCGAAGGAAATAGTCAATCAAGTCCAGGAAGCACAGAGAGTCCCATACAGGATAAATCCAAGGAGAAACACGTCAAGACACATACTAATCAAACTATCAAAGATTAAATACAAAGAAAAAATGTTAAAAGCAGCGAGGGAAAAGCAACAAATAACATGCAAGGGAATCCCCATAAGCTTAAAAGCTTATTTTTCAGCAGAAACTCTGCAAGCCAGAAGGGAGTGGCAGGACATATTTAAATTGATGAAATGGAAAAACCTTCAACCAAGATAACTCTACCCAGCAACGAATTCTTCAGATTCAACAGAGAAATTATAACCTTTACAGACAAACAAAAGCTAAGAGAATTCAGCACCACCAAACCAGCTTTATAACAAGTACTAAAGGAACTTCTCTAGGCAGGAAACACAAGAGAAGGAAAAGACCTACAATAACAAACCCAAAACAATTAAGAAAATGGTAATAGGAACATACATATCGATAACTACCTTAAATGTAAATGGATTAATTGCACCAGCCAAAAGACACAGATGGGCTGAATGGATACAAAAACAAGACCCACATATATGCTGTCTACAAAAGACCCACTTCAGACCTAGTGACAAAATACAGACTGAAAGTTAGGGGATGGAAAAAGATATTCCATGCAAATGGCAACCAAAAGAAAGCTGGAGTAGCAATTCTCATGTTAGACAAAATAGACTTTAAAATAAAGGTTATCTCAACAAAGAAGGACACTAAATAATGATCAAGGGATCAATCCAAGAAGGAGATATAACAATTGTAAATATTTACGCACCCAACATAGGAGCTCCTCAATACATAAAGCAAATGCTAATAGCCATAAAAGGGGAAATCAACAGTAAAACAATAATAGCAGGGGACTTTAACACCCCACTTTCACCAATGAACAGATAATCCAAAATAAAAATAAGGAAACACAAGCTTTAAATGACACTTTAGACAAGATGGACTTAATTGATATTTATAGGATACTCCATCCAAACAACAGAATACACCTTGTTCTCAAGTGCTCATGGAACAGTCTCCAGGACAGATCATATCTTGGGTCACATATCAAGCCTCAGTAAATTTAAGAAAATTGAAATCGTATCAAGTATCTTTTCCAACCACATCACTATGAGACTAGGAATCAATTACAGGAAAAAAAATGGTAAAAAATACAAACACATGGAGGATAAACAGTACGCTACTAAATAACCAAGAGACCACTGAAGAAATCAAAAAATGCCTAGAGGGAAATGACAGTGAAAACACAACAATCCGAAACCTATGGGATGCAACAAAAGCATTTCTAAAAGGGAAGTTTATAGCAATACAATACTACCTCAAGAAAGAAGAAAAATCTCAAATAAACATTACACCTAAAGCAATTAGAGAAAGAAGAGGAAAAGAAACCCAAAGTTAGAAGAAATCATAAATATCAGATCAGAAATGAAAAAGAAATGAAGGAAACAATAGCAAAGATCAATAAAACTAAAAGTTAGTTCTTTGAGAAGGTAAACAAAATTGATAACCCATTAGTAAGACTCATCAAGAAAAAAAGGGAGAAGACTCAAATCAATAGAATTAGAAATGAAAAAGGAGAAGTAACAACTAACCCTGCTGAAACACAAAGGATCATGAGAGACTACTACAAGCAACTCTATGCCAATAAAATTGACAACCTGGAAGGAATGGACAAATTCTTAGAAAAGCACACCCTTCCAAGACTGCAGGAAGAAACAGAAAATATGAACAGACCAATCACAAGCACTGATATTGAAACTGTGATTAAAAATCTTCCAACAAACAAAAGCCCAGGACCAGATGACTTCACAGGCGAATTCTATCAAACATTTAGAGAAGAGCTAACATCTAACCTTCTCAAACTCTTCCAAAATACAGCAGAGGGAGGAACACTCCCAAGTTCATTCTACGAGGCCACCATCACCCTGATACCAAAACCAGACAAACCACAAAATAAGAAAACTACAGGCCAATATCACTGATGCACATAGATGCAAAAATCCTCAACAAAATACTAGCAAACAGAATCCGACAGCACATTAAAAGGATCATACACCATGATCAAGTGGGGTTTATTCCAGGAATGCAAGGAATAAATATATGCAAATCAATGTGATACACCATATTAACAAACTGAAGAATAAAAACCATATGATAATCTCAATAGATGTAGAAAAAGCTTTTGATAAAATTCAACACCCATTTATGATAAAAACTCTCAAGAAAATGGGCATAGAGGGAACTTACTTCAACATAATAAAGGCCATATATGACAAGCCCACAGCCAACATTGTTCTCAAAAGTGAAAAACTGAAACCATTTCCTTTAAGATCAGGAACAAGACAAGGTTGCCCACTCTCACCAGTATCATTTAACACAATTTTGGAAGTCCTAGCCATGGCAATCAGAGAAGAAAAAGGAATGCAAATTGGAAAAGAAGAAGTAAAACTATCACTGCAGATGACGTGATACCATACATAGAAAATCCTAAAGATGTTACCAGAAAACTAGTAGAGCTAATCAATGAATTTGGTAAAAGCACAGAATACAAAATTAATGTACAGAAATCTCTTCATTCCTATACACTAATGATGAAAAATCTGAAAGAGAAATTAAGGAGACACCCCCATTTACCACTGCAACAAAAAGAATAAAATACCTGGAATAAACCTACCTAAGGAGACAAAAGAACTGTATGCAGAAAACTATAAGACACTGATGAAAGAAATTAAAGATGATACAAACAGATGGAGAAATATACCATGTTCTTGAATTGGAATAAACAACTTTGTGAAAATGACTATACTATTGAAAGCAATGTACAGATTCAATGCAATCCCTACCAAACTACCAGTGGCATTTTTCACAGGACTAGAAAAACATTTTTTTAAATTTGTATGGAAACACAAAAGACCCCAAATAGCCAAAGCAACCTTAAGAAAAACAGAGCTGGAGGAATCAGACTCCTTCACTTTGGACTACTCTACAAAGCTACAGTAATCAAGACACTATGGTACTGGCACAAAACCAGAAATATAGATCAATGGAACAGGATAGAAAGCCCAGAGATAAACCCACAGAAATATGGTCACCTCATCTTTGATAAAGGAGGCAAGAATATACAATGGAGAAAAGACAGCCTCTTCAATAAGTGGTGCTGGGAAAACTGGACAGCTACATGTAAAAGAATGAAATTAGAACACGCCCTAATACCATACAAAAAATAAACGCAAAATGGATTAAAGAATTAAATGTAAGGTCAGACACTATATACTCTTGGAAGAAAACATAGGCAGAACACTCTCTGACATAAATCACAGAAAGGTCCTTTTTTACCCACCTCCTAGAGATATAGAAATAAAAACAAAAATAAACAAATGGGACCTAATGAAAATTAAAAGCTTTTCCACAACAAAGAAAACCATAAACAAGATGAAAAGACAACCCTCAGAATGGAAGAAAATATTTCCAAACAAAGCAACTGACAAAGGATTAATCTCCAAAATATACAAACAGCTCATGAAGCTCAGTATCAAAAAAAGAAACAACCCAATCCAAAAATGGGCAGAAGACCTAAACAGACATTTCTCCAAAGAAGATATACATGTTGCCAACAAACACATGAAGGAATACTCAACATCACTAATCATTAGAGAAATGGAAATGAAAACCCCAATGAGGTATCACCCCACACCAGTCAGAATGGCCATCGTCAAAAAATCTACAAACAATAAATGCTGGAGAGGGTGTGGAGAAAAGGGAACCCTCTTGCACTGTTGGTGGGAATATAAGTTGATACAGCCACTATGGAGAACAGTATGGAGGTTCCTTAAAAAACTAAAAATAGAACTACCATAAAATCCAGCAATCCCACTACTGGCATATACCCTGAGAAAACCATAATTCAAAAAGAGTCATGCACCACAATGTTCATTGCAGCTGTATTTACAATAGTCAGGGCGTGGAAGCAACCTAAGTGTCCATCGACAGATGAATGGATAAGGAAGATGTGGCACATATATACAATGGAATATTACTCAGCCATAGAAAGAAACGAAATTCAGTTATTTGTAGTGAGGTGGATGGACCTAGCGTCTGTCATACAGAGTGAAGTAAGTCAGAAAGAGAAAGACAAATACTGTATGCTAACACATATATATGGAATCTAAAAAAAAAAATGGTCATGAAGAACTTAGGGGCAAGGTGGGAATAAAGATGCAGATCTAGTAGACGATGGACTTGAGGACACGGGGAGGGGGAAAGGTAAGCTGGGACAAAGTGAGAGAGTGGCATGGACATATATACACTACCAAATGTAAAATAGATAGCTAGTGGGAAGCAGCTGCATAGCACAGGGAGATCAGCTCAGTGCTTTGTGACCACCTAGAGGGGTGGGATAGGGAGGGTGGGAGGGAGACACAAGAGGGAAGAGATATGGGGACATATGTATATGAATAACTGATTCACTTTGTTATAAAGCAAAAACTAACACACCATTATAACGCAATTATACTCCAATACAGATGATAAAAAAAAAAACAACCCCGTGAAATATTAGTTTAACACTCACTAAGGTGGCTATAATCAAAATGGCAGATGATGAGTATTGAGAAGGTGGAGAAACTGAAACCCTCAAATAGTTTGGCTGTTCCTTATATAATTAAATGTAGTGAGGTATCAAATGGCTTAGGATTTTTACTCTTAGTTATACACTCAAGACAATTAAAAACATACATCTAAAAAAAACCTGTACATCAATGTTCATAGCAGCATTACTCATAACCTCCATAATAATAGACCCTTACGTCCATCAACTGACAAATGGATAAACAAATGTGGTATATCTATACAATGGAGTATTATTCACACATGAAAAGGAATGAAGTACTGGTACATGCTATATCATTGATGATCCTTAAAAATATTATGCTAACTGAAAGAAGCCAGACACAAAGGAGCACATATTGTAGGGCTTCATTTATATGAATTGTCCAGAATACACAAATTAATAGTGACAGAATGGAGATTAGTGGCTGCCAGGTGTTGGGGATTTGGGGGAATGGGGAGTGACTGCTAATGGTTAGAGTGTTATGAAAATGTTCTGGGATTAGACTGTGTTGGTGGTTGTACAATTTTGTTAATATACTGACATCATTGAATCAAATACTTTAGAAGGATTAATTTTATGGTATGTGAATTATATATCAGTAAAGATTATATGAGAAAATATGAAGGCAAAATAAAGACGTCTTAAGAAAGAACAAAAACAAGAAAAAAGCATAATGGAAAAATCTTAATAGAAATTGAGTGACTATGCAATGCTTTATGCTATTTGCTTTTTGCCTTTGTTAATCAATGTGGAAGAAATTCCTGGTTCTTCCAAATATTTTCCATTCCCCCATATACAATGATGAATTATATATTACAAATGTACAATGCTAATAAACCTTTTGAAATAAAAACCAGATTTATAATTCACCTTGGATTTTAAAGCCTAAAACAGATTTCATTTGTAGGGATAATTAAATGCAAGAGTACAATCTTTAGTTACAATGTATCATTACTTGTTACTATAAAACTGTTCATAGATTTACTACATTATACTTCCTGAGATGGGCCGCTGGAATGAATTGTTTTCAGTATGAGGAAGAAATCTAAAATCCCTGCATTTAATTCCAGGTTTCTGCTCACAATTGGCCTCCAATTTTCCAGTAATCCCTGCCAATGTATTCAATAAGCAAAACTTGAATTAATTTTACTGTTTGGCTTCTTATTGCACTTAGAAGGAAACAAATATCAGTTATGTTCCATAAAGCCTCTGCACCCTGACCTCTTTTCGTACCTGTTTTATGCTCACCTCTCTTGTACCACTCTCCTCTTTGCTGTCTTTTCTTTAGCCACATAGTTCTTCAGTTTTGCCTATAAGAGACCCATGATTCTAACTTCTTTATTAAGGTTATGGCATTAGGCTAGTTGGATTAATCCAACACAACAACCTATGAGCCAAGTTACCCGTGTATGTAACAGTTTGTCCTTCAAGAACAGTGAAGGCATTATCCTAATTACCTAATAGAGGGATACATTTGTCATCTTGGTTCCCTGCCTCTCTTTCCCTCTCACAAGCTTATTCAGTCAGATTCCAAATCGATGTGCTCCAAGTGTCTGGAGGTTTGAAGAGAGTGAAAGTCACATAGAACTGTCTCTGTAGAGAATTTGGTAAAATGTCAGTGAAAGACAAATATGAGAAGCTGTTGGTACTTTGGAGGAGTATTGTTCAGATCCAGAAAATGCACATAGTTTTAAACTTAATTAAAAGAGGTAAAATACCTAACTCAAAAGGCTGTTGTGAGAAGGAAATGAGATCATATAATAAATAATGACAAATCAACATTGAACTGCAGATGCTGAACAACTAAGACTCTCACTGACTGCTGGAGCAAGTACACTAGTCTAGAGTAATTTTCATTTGTGAATAACTTTACAGTGTAGATGTTCAGAATCACTCAGTGTAAACCACACATGCTGAAAACACACACACGTAAAAGGTTCTGCTGAATATGTACTGCAATAAAACCTTTGAAGAGGTATGAATGAGACCATTTTCTGGTTGTAGAATACTTAAAATGGTATTAAGTGTGGTTAATAATTACTCCATAAAGGGGAAAATATTCCCAAGGCTACATCTGTTCCAGAGTCCACGCGGTGTTCCAGATGCATCAGCAGCTGTGGCAGCTGCCAGGACACATTTCCTCCCAATTTCCACTCCTTCTTCTACACTCTGGATTACCGGTAATATAAGTGTTAAATATGAAGAAAAGGTATTATGCAGTTTAATTAATCATATAAAATTCTTATTTTGGTTCTGACAGAGGAGATTGATATATTTAACAGATCTTGTGCAGATTTGGGGTCCCTGAGGTACAGTTGACTTTTTTTAAGTAGGACAGATGAATCAACAACCAAGTGTAAGGTTTTGCCAAATAGAAACATTTTTTTCATCATATTGTGCTTATAGTTCATTAAATGGTAAGAAAACAGCCTGCTAGTTGTCATTGTATGATCCTATATGTATGAGAAATCAAAGGTTGCTCTTCATACGAAAATCAACAAAAATTCCAATATAAAAATAATTTTTAAATGACTACAGCTCTATTATTCTATTCTAAAGACAAGCTCAGCAATGCCATTTGCTTTTCCTTTTTCATACCAAAAACGTGGAGAGATATGCACTTTAAGGCAAGTACTGTTTTGATTTTATAAATCTGTGTTACTCCAACTCGTCTTTTATAATTTTGTGCTTTCTCAAAGAACTAGAGAGGAATATTGTGTTGTCTAGCAGTGCAGACATAAGTATGTAGTATAAATATGTGGTAAATTTACATTTCTGGATCCAAGCAAAGTTTTGCAGAGGTGCTTTTTTTTCTGGCCTTAGCTGCAAACAGTATTCAGGTCCTGCGAAGTGCTTTTTTGTTCTTTGTAATTCCTTATAGACCAAGACTAGCAGTTTATACATTTTCTCTAAATTTATAATATCTTTCCCTAAAGCGCACATTTAATAAATGCCTTGAATCTATGCATATTTTGGAATAGTCAGCACATGTAGTTGTAACTTAGATTTACTCTTACTTCGTCCTGCCCTCTTCATCCAACCATCTAACCATCCATCCATCCATCCAACATTTACTGAGTACCTACTCAGTGCCAGGCACTGTTCCATGTGCTTGGAGTGTATCAGAGAAGAAAGAAAGACCTCTGCTCTTGGGGAGCTTACATTCTAGATAATGCAGAGATAGTAAAAACTAAATATAATGAGAAAATTATAAAATATGTTAGAAGATGATAAATTCTGTAGGAAAAAAAAGTATAAGTAGAGCAGGACAAGTGGATTTACAGGTTCTGGAATAGAGTGGATGGAACAAATGTGATATTAAATAGTGTAGTAAAGGTAGGCCTCATTGAGAAGATTTGAGCAAAGACTTGAAGTAAGTGTGGGAGCTGGACAAACAGCTATTAGTGACAAGAGCATTCTAGGCACAGAGGAGAGCAGAAGCTGGTCCTGTATATAGGAGTTTGCTTGGTGGGCTTCAGGAAGTTCTTGGAGACCAGCGTGGCTGCAGTGTTGAGAGCAAGCAAAAGAGAAAGAGAAAAGGAAATCAGAGCAGTAATGCAAGCCCAGTGACCTAAAGATTTAGACGGTATTTTAAGGACTTTAGAGGAAAGGCTAAAGGCTAAGGACTTTGTGAGGAAATGGCCAGCCATTGTAGTTTTTTTTTTTTTTTTTGGTACGCGGGCCTCTCACTGTTGTGGCCTCTCCCATTGCGGAGCACAGGCTCCGGACATGCAGGCTCAGCGGCCATGGCTCACGGGCCCAGCCGCTCCGCATCATGTGGGATCTTCCCGGACTGGGGCACGAACCCGCGTCCCCTACATCGGCAGGCGGACTCTCAACCACTGCGCCACCAGGGAAGCCCAGCCATTGTAGTATTTAGCAGAAGAGTAATATGAATTTACGGTTCCTCTTGTAAATAATAACAATATCTGCAAATGCTCAAGTCCCTTATATAAAATGTTATAGTGTTTGCATGTAACCTACACATATCCTCCCATATACTTTATATTATCTCAATTGCTTATAATGCTTAATGATATGTACATACTATGTAAATAGTTGCTGGTATGCAAATTCAAGTTTTGCTATTTGGAACATTCTGGAATTTTTTCCCCAAATATTTTCAATTTATGGTTGAATCTGGGGATGGGAACCTGTGAATAGGAGGGCAGAACGTATTTAGATTTTAAAAGGATTATGCCCTATTCAGATAGGGCTGCTAGAACAAAATACCATCGACTGGTGGTTTAAACAACAAACATTTATGCCTTACAGTTCTGGAGGCTGTGAAATCCAAAATCAAGGTGTCAAGAGATTCAGTATCTGATGAGAGCCTGCTTCTTGGCATGTAAATATCTACCTCCTTGCTGTATCCTCACATGGCAGAAAGAGGAAGCTCTGGTATCTCTTCTTCTTCTTAAAAGGACACCAGTTCCATCATGTGGGCTCTACCCTTGTGATTTTATCTGAACCTAATTATCTCCCAAAGGGCCACCTCCAAATACCATAAAATTGGAGATTAGGGCTTCGACTTGTGAGTTGGGGAGCAGAGGCACAAACATTCAGTCCATGGCAGATTCTTTTTTTTCTCTGTAAACACTAGATTGTAGAGGGGGCAAGGATAGACCTATGAAGACAAATAAGAAGGCTTTTACTTTTTTTTTTTTTTTTTTTTTTTTAAGGTATGAGATTATGTCGTTTCCACCAAGGTACTGGAAGTAGAAGGTGTGTGGACTGCTCAAATAATGAATGCATTTCAGTGATGAAGCCAATAGCATTTCTTGGCAGTTCCTGATAGGTGAGGTGTGATTCCAAAAGGCATAGATTTGAGAAACTGGAAGGATAGGGTTATAATTTAGGAGATGGGAGAGGCTGCAAGAGAAAGAGATGTGGGGGAGGGATTTGGAAGAGATAAAGCTGTGGTTTGCTTTTGAAATTGAGGTTCCGTTAAATATCGAAGTGGCAATGTCAAGTAGGCAACTGGATATGTGAGTCTGAAGATCGCACAAGAGATCAGAACTATGGATATAAATTTAGGAATTAGTACATAAGGTGGTATATAAAGATATAAGACTAAACGAGATCAACAAGTGGATGAATGTAATTTTCCCCTTTACAGAGTAATTATTAACCACACATTCCATTGCCATGGTATGATCTCTGGGAAATTCCACATTAGAACAATAAGGACAAGAGAAGAAACTACCAAAGCAGATTGAGAGGGAACAACCAATGAGGCAAGAGAAAAATAAAGAAAGTTATGACATCTGAAGCTGAGTAAAATCTTTCAAAAAAGAGAGTGTGACCATCTGCGTCAAATGCTGCTTATAGGTCAGGTATGATGAGGGATATAAAATGACAATTGAATTTAGCATTGAGGTTATAGTGACTTCAGCAAGAACACTTCTAACAAACAAACTATGAACTATGAACCTCTTCCTATCCCCTTTAACCCTGCCTATCCATCTTCAATTCTATCTTCTTCCAATTTTGAATGGCAGTCATTAATTTTTCCTTGTGTTTCAAATTACAAAAGGAATATATGCTAATTGAATTAGTGAAACAATTTCATACCGTTCTGCACTCTAACTGAAATAGTAAAAATATAAAATTATATTAAGGGCTCAGGTTTTTGTTTGCATTGACAAAAATTAGTCCTAATTACTGTGATAAAGCAATATAACTTGATTATTTTTAATAGTTGCATTTACATTGAGTAATATGTCTGAACCATAATTTAATCAATCTTTTCTGAACCAATAGGCATTCAGTGATGTTGAGTTTTAGTCTCTATAGATGAAACTACGACAATCAATATTCCTGTTCAAATATCCTGATATAGTAGTGTTTTTGTTTCAACTGATTTCTCAAAAGTGGAATTCAGAGTAAAAAAGTATGTGTATTCAAATTTTAATTGTTCAATTGTTGCACTCTCACTAGCAATTAATAAAAGTATTCCTTTATCTTTATTAGCACTGGAGAATATTAGTTTTTTTTGTTTTTGTTTTTTAGTATTTTCTAATCTGAAAGATACACTAACTGTTGCTGTAATTTGCATTTCCCTGAAGAGCAATCAGGGCAAGCACCATATAATGTTAATGGTCTTTTGGTTTTATTCTTCTGTGAATTACCTGTTCTTTCCTTTTGTCCATCTAAATGTTCTTGTATTTTCCAGGAAATTACTTTCTCTAATATAATTTTCTAAATTCCTTTCATTTCTTCCACATGTGTACTTATATCTCTTTGGTCAATCCTAGAACTGTATAATTTTGCTTCCACTTTTTTCCTTAATTGGGCTTTGCCAGGACTGAGTTACTATGTTAGCTGTTTCTAAGAAAGAGCTTTTTCTTTAATTTAATATTTGTTTGGTTGTCACGACAGGATGGTACTGTTTGTCAGTAAAACAGATATAGTTAAGGAAGTAATGTTTCTTTGATGGCAAAAGATTTGGAAACTTAGGAAGATAATTACTTAAACAGGAGACAACACAGCATACTCACTCATAGAGGTACAAGCTTACCAGTTTTTTCAGAATTCCCCCATAGAGGCATACAACTGCTCCTCAGGGCGGAGATACCCTAAAAGCGGGGCTCCAATTGCCACACCCTGGCTCCCTGATCTTCATCTCAGCACACCAAACCCTTCTGGAGACTGGACACTGAACTTGTGGCCTCCTAATAATCAGGTACAACTCAGGCATCAACACATCAATTCAAGTCCTCAGTATATAACTGGCCAAGAATTCCTCAGGTTTTCCAAGGTCTCGTTATTGTTTTTGTTTTTCCCATTTCAACCCTGATTTCTACTTCTCTTCCCTTTCCCTGCTTGGGCAACCAAAAAGAAGTATTGAATATGTTTGTGGTAGTGGTTGATAACTTTTCCCCATATCTATTTGCTCACTTTTTCTCCCTATTATCTAATTAACAAAACAATGTTTTCAAAGGTTTAGCATAGTCTAAACCTTTTTTGCAGGTAGGTATGGCCATATGATTATGTTCTTGCCAGTGAAATGTAAGTGAACGTAATGTGTGCAACTTTGACATCATTTACTTAAAAGAAGCATGCTTACCCTTTCTCTCCTCTCTTTCCACTCACCCATGGACTTAAATATGTATGTGGTGCTGGTCAACCAGCTTCTATCATGATGATGAAGGCAAGTTAGTCTACACTACAAGAGAGCAAAACATAAGATACAGAAATTTTGGTGGCTGCAACAGAAATATTGTTTGACCCTGCACTGCCTATCTACCTCTATGCAGTAAAATGAAAAACAAAAAACAAAAATACTCTGTCTTGTTTTGATCCACTATATTTTGGGGTCCTTTCAAAATATCACAATAGTCTAGCCAAAGAATTGGCAATTTTTTTTTTCTATGAAAGGCCAGGTAGTAAATATGTTCAGCTTTTAAGGCTATATAGTCTGTGTGTGACTACCCTTTTTAGTGTGAAAGGAGACAGACAATAGATAAATGGGTGAGCATAGCTGTGTTCCAATAAAACATTAAAAATACAAGTGACTGGTCATATTTGGCTTATGGGTAGAATCTGATGTCTCCTGATCCAGCCTATAATATGACTGATACAATCTTTTTCATTATGCATATGTTTGAAAAAAAATTTCTGTGTGAATATACATTTGTTTTTAATGTACATAAATCATACACACTGAAGATATAATTTTTTAAAAAATTTTTAATATGGTATGTTTAAGATCAATAATATTATAATTTGCAAATGCTGCTGATTATTTCTGATTACTGTCTGGATTTCCTTTATAATAATTTGGAGACAATTGATATGCTAATACATTGAGTCTTCTGAGATATAAAAATGATATTATCTCTCATTTGTTTAGGTTCTCTTTAGTTTCCTTCAGAAATGTTCTATAGTTTTTGGTGAACCAAACTTGCATAATGTGCTTAAATTTATGTCTTATTCTTTTGTATGCCTTGGCACTATGGTACATAGTATTTTTGAATTCCAATATCTAGTTGTTAAAGCCTAGTTATAGAAATGTACTCAAATTTACATATTAACCATATATACTGCAACCTTAATAAATTCACTAGTAGTTCTGTTACCTTTTTCTGTGGATTCCTTAGTATTTTCTATAGAGATAACCATGTTGACAGAAAAGTAGAATTTTACTTTCTTTCAAATCTATGTGCATTTCTTTCTTGCTTCTTGGACTATTACACATTGAAGGACTTTCAGTACAGTTGTGAACAGATGTGGTGAACATGGACATTTGTTTTGTCCCTGACCAAAGTGGGAATGTATTCAGTCTTTCATCATTAACTATTGTGTAAGTTGAATGGGGTTTTGAAGATTACCTTTATCAGGATGAGGAAGTTTCCTTTTATTCTAGCATGCTAAGAGTTCTTATTATAAATGAGTATTGCTTTTTCTGCAACCATTGTGATGAGTATACAGTTTTCTTTCTTCATTCTGCTAATGAGATGAATTACACTGGTTATTTTATAACATCTTTGAGATATAAATCTCAAAGATGAAATTAATTATTTTGAACTGTATAACTCAGTGGTTTTTAGTATATTTATAAAATTGTATAATTATTATCACTATTGAATTCCAGAATATTTCCATCCAGTAAAGAAACTCTGTACCAACTAGCAGTCACTCCCCATTTCCCACTCTTACCAGCTCCTAGCAACTAGTAATCTACTTTGACTCTACAGATTTATTTTGTACATTTCATATAAATGGAATCCTACAATACATAGTCTTTTGTGTCTGGATTCTTTGTCTTAGCATAACATTTTCAAGATCTGTCCATGATTTAGCATGATTCAGTGCTTCATTCCTTTTTGTAGGTGAATAATATTCCATTGTATGGCTATACTACATTTGTTTATCCATGTGTCAGTTGATGGACATTTGAGTTCATTTCAATTTGGGGCTATTACGAATAATACTGTGAACGTTTATGTCTAAGTTGTTTGTATTAACATATGCTTTCATTTCTCCCTCTTGGATATATACTCAGGAGTGGAATTGTTTGGTCATAGGGTAACAAAGTTTATCTTTAAGGAACTACCATATTGTCTTGTAAAGTGACTACACCACTTTACTATCCCACCAGCAATATATTAGAGTTCCATCTCATACCACCTGCATGCTGAACACTTGCACTTACAGACTACACTTCTGTCTGCTGAGTCACTTGACACATTCATCAATTAATTGCATCTTACCAAAAGTCAGTTGTGGCTGTCCCAGAATCAGTTTTTGCCAGTTTTACAGTAATCACTCAGTGTAATGAAATGTTACATCAACAAATAAAAATGAACACAAATAAAGAAAATGTTCTCTTGAATTTGAAGTTGAATGCTTTGGAAAGACTTGATAAAAGCTAGTTACTAAAAGAATGCAGAGAAATCAAGTATGCACGACTCACTCTAGAGATATCACTTTCTAAACGGAGAAATCACATCTATACAGATATCCCTTGGGTGGTGTACGAAAGAGAAAGCACACAAAATCCATGATACACCTTCTCCAAAGATCTCTTTTTTTAATGCACTTTAAAATTTTTCATAACTGGACACTGAATCTTCGCTTGACATTTGATTCCCTAATACTTCACCCTAGTTTTGACCATTTCTAGTGCTCTAAATAATACCATCAGAATAACCCTAATGCCATTGAATCAGTTCCATTTTGTCATGTATTTTTTTTTAAGACACTGGTTACCCTTTTGTTTGGTGTATGTTGCCCTTCCTGGTGTTCCATAGCTGCATTTCAGCAGCTTGCCACGGCAAATAATTAGTAGTAAATTTTTGTGCCTTTGCTAATGACAATCATCCAGTCTGAAAAAATATCCATCGTATTTCCTTTAGTTTATTGTGCTTAAGATCAGGCAGTGGGAGTCATTTCTGGCTGCTAATCCGTATGCACTTACTCTGGGCATCTACCTTTGAATGCAGGTACATGTATTACCTCAGCAGCTGGCACAACAGCTCTACTCTGTGCTCCCCCAAATTTGACAATTCTGTGATGAAAATGAAATCACAGACCCAGGTCATTGAAAAGAATGTGGTCTAATATAACATGCATTTTAAAATTAAAAAAAACCCTGCACTTCTAACTTTAGAATCTACGAGGAAATAGTCTCCATTTAAAGGGAGATAAAGATGTAGAATCCTACCTCTTCAGTTTCTCACTTAAGCATCAGAATAGAGAACAGAAGATAAGGCATATACAGAAACAACAAGTAATTTAGCTCTTTACCAGTTTCCATGGCAACCTTACTGTATAAAACTAAGAAAATGAATTTTAAAAATTCAGGATTTGCCTTGGCCTTGGTCATTGACACTTTCAGCATTATTTTCTTCAACACAATATGTAAAGCAACCAAATTTACATACGAGGCAAAATTTTGACACTACATATAAAGACTTTTATAAACATTAATGCAGGCCAGTCAGTGTATAGTAAATGGGGCAAAACATTCCTTTAAAAAGTCAAATTATAAACACTTGCCTATGAAATGACTGACAAACTAATCTGTAAATTGCCAGTTTAAGAGGGATTTACACAGGCTGGCTCTGTCCCATCTGCTCCTGAGATAAAATGACTTTCACACTATTCCCCTGGAATTTCACTGCTGACCCTGAGTCACTGAAGCTGAATGACTTGCCCAGGTTGTCCCAACAAAGTCAATAGCAGCCTTAAAAGCCTTCAGAATGGATCCTCTGGGACCCTAATCCTTGACAATAAAGATGCACTTTGAATTGAGCAGTCCTTATGGTTCTGAAAGACGGAAGGTTATGCTGTGACACTTGGCACTTGATTCTCAGACTTGAGAGCTCTAATGTTTACAGAAAAACAAATATATCTGATTCCTCTGTCACGGCAATGCCTGAAGTTCTATGGCACAATGCTGTCTGGGGTTAGTTTCTTCACATGATGTTTTCCTGCTATGTGTATCTTTTTTTAGCAGGAGAAGGAAGGATTTATTACTTGCAGCAAGTAAGGAGAACACTGGGGATCTTTCCCAAAGCAGTGTCTCCCCGGCCATATGTATTTTAACAGATGATATTCTTAAATGGTTTCTGGCATCTCAATCCAGACTCCTGATAACATTTGAAATTTTTTAAATAGGCATGTTGTTTATAGAATCATATGATTTGACTTTTGTTTTACTCTTTTCCTTCATTATAGATTTGCTTTCATCTTTTCATTTGAATTTATTCTTAATATTTATTTGATCATTCTAAATAAAACTTTGTTGACCACATTTATTTTCAGGCTTAAGGAAGAAATTTTGTATATGATAGGTCCCTGTCGCTAACACATTTATGTGCAGGGTTCCAGAGCAAAATACAATTTACACCAGGAATGTCAAGAAAGTCTTCTAGGAATTATTACTGAGTAAAATTGTTCTGGGGAGGGAGGAATTATCTACTTAAAGAAGTGAAGGAAACATTTCTGGCAGAAGGAAGCTCAGGTGTGAGACAATGGAAGTATGAAAGAGATTGGCAGATACAAGGAGCTGGAAAAAATATTAAATATGCCATATGTGTGAGAACAGAGGGAAACGAAGCTGAAAAATGTGATAGGTAATGAAAAGTATGGGACGCTGTTGTGAAATCTTATGCAAATATTTTTATTGTCTTTGCATATAACAAACTTTGTATTGGGAATATGTAATAGAGAGTAGGGAAGCACAGCATAAGAGACATGGAGGCCATTGGAGTCAATGTTAAAAATTTATATAAGAATTGATAAGGACCTCAGTACATCTAGTAGAAGTACGAATGAGAAGAGAACAGGATATCGCTAAGGTGTATTAAGTAGATTGTTTCTGTAGGTTATTTGTAACTTTATTTTGAAATAATTTTAGACCTCCAGCAGTTGCAAAGATAGTACCTAGAATTCCTGAACACCTTTCCAACCAACTTACTCCCAATGTCAACCTTTTATGTAACATCTTAAATCACTGATTAATTAAAATAAAGAAATTAAAATTGGAACATCATTTTTAACTAAACCATGGACTTTATTAGAATTTCTTCAGTTTTTCCACTAATGTCCTCTTTTTTCCCCCCAGGATTCAATCAAGGATACAACTAAATAGAAAAAGTATCTCCTTAATCACTTTATTTCTGACAGTTCCTCAGTCTTTGTTTTGGATGACATTAACATTTTTGAAGAGTATTGATCATATATTTTAAAGAATGTTGGGAGGGAGGGAGGGAGATGCAAGAGGGAAGAGATATGGGGATATATGTATATGCATAACTGATTCGCTTTGTTATAAAGCAGAAATTAACACATCATTGTAAAGCAATTATATTCCGATAAAGATGTTAAAAAAAATGGTCATGAAGAACCTAGGGGCAAGACGGGAAAAAAGACGCAGACCTACTAGAGAATGGACTTGAGGACAGGGGGAGGGGGAAGGGTAAGCTGGGACGAAGTGAGAGAGTGGCATGGACATATATACACTGCCAAATGTAAAATAGCTAGCTAGTGGGAAGCAGCCGCATAGCACAGGGAGGTCAGCTCGGTGCCTGTGACCACCTAGAGGGGTGGGGTAGGGAGAGTGGGAGGGAGGGAGACGCAAGAGGGAAGAGATATGGGAACATATGTATATGTATAACTGATTCACTTTGTTATAAAGCAGAAACTAACACACCATTGTAAAGCAATTATATTCCAATAAAGATGTTAAAAAAAATGTTGCTCAGTATGGGTTTGTCTGATGTCTTCTCATGAAGAAACTGATATTGTGGGTTTGGGGAGAGCATATTGCAGAGGTGAAATATCTTTTTTCACGCCTTCATATCATGGGATACACAATGTCAATATGTCTTATTATTGATGACACTAATTTTAATCACTTGGCTCAGATGGTGGCTGCAACATTTCTCTATTGGAAAGTTATGTATTTTCTTTTCAAATTTTTATTCATTAGAAATGAGTCAGAGATCCAGCCCTTATTCAAGAGGAAGAAAATTAAGCTTCACTTTGTAGAACTTGTGAACATTTTTTAAAACCACCAGAATATAACTAGAGGGTTGATAATTCTTGCAAAGCCTCAGATTACCTAATAATTCTATTACTAGAATTACTATTTAATTCATCTGCCTGTAGTAATTATTGTTATGCTCTAAAAGTCATTTTCTATTTCCCTTATTCCTTCCACATTTATTAGTTGGAATTATTTTGTAAAAAGAGTCCCGTCTTCATTTATATATTATTTAAGTGTTATTTAAACCAGAAATGACTCAGACATTTATTTTATTGTTATAATCATTCACCTGTTTGTTACTGATTTGTTTCACAAATTGTTCCAGTTTGGCTATTGAAGCTCTCAGGTCAGCTTCTATATCATTTTGACAAGTACTCATTCTTTGAGCACTATCTTATTTTTGTCACCAAAAGGTGTTCCAGGCTCATTTTTTATTTATTTTATGCTTCTATTTTAGAATCAGCCAAGGAGCTCTGGCTCCTTTTATTTCAAAAGGGTATTTAGAAACAAAGATCTGAGTGCTAGGTGTGTTTGTTGGTATTATGATGTTCCTTCAAGGCCCCCTTAGTGGACAGAGCTAAGAAATGTCTGTGTGTATGCTAATATATAGATACAAATATATATATGCATGTATCTATCTGGCTATTGGCATATGTATAGGTAGTAATATGCATGTGTGTGTATATATATATTATTTTTATTTTGATAGCTCAGACTCCAGTTTGGTAGCTGATTCTAGCATTTTCCCTGTATTTGTAACTTTTTCTCTGAAAGTGAGAAAACTGTTTTCATTATCTATATTTACTTATAGAGTTGACCCTTGAACAACACAAAATTTAGGGTCACTGACTACTTCCCACACACACACAGTTGAAAATCTGAGTATAACTGTACAGTTGGCCCTCCGTATCTGCAGTTCCACGTCTGCAGATTCAACCAACCTCAGATCCTGCATGTATTTGGTGAAAAAAATCTGTGTTTAATGGACCTGTGCAGTTCAAACCCATGTTGTTCAAGGGCCAACTGTATGTTAAAACCTAGTTATATATGTAAGTAGTTTCATAATTGCTAATGTCTACCCCTGTGAGAAAAATTTACCAATGAGAGTATGGTACAAAAATTTATAGGGTTTTGACTGTATGAGAGGAAGGAATCAAAAGAAAAATCTTAGGTTCCTGATTTGAATGGTTGGGTATATGGTGAGGTCATTAACTGAATGGATAATTCATTAGAGGAAACAAATGACATAAGATGAAATAAATTTTAGATATATTTAGTTCAAAATGGCTTCAGTTCATCTAAACAGATAAGTTCCAAAAGGCATTTGGAAGTATAGGCCCAAGGTCCACATAACAATCTCAACTGGAAATAAATATCTGTGAGTTCTAGCTGTGTCTAAGATATCCAGATACAGTGTATAAAGTCAGAAGATAGAAGGATAAATAAGAGAACCCTATGGAAACAGACATGCATGCTCTGTGAAGAAAATTCACCAACTCTAGTATAGATAATAATTGTATCTTCTGAAACACACAGTAAAGATTTATGCATAATCCATGCAGGAAGTGTATTTCAGAACCACCCAATACATATATTCCAATATATACGCTTAAGAAGCTACACTTGGATTCACTGTCCATGAATATGGATTGATGTATAAACTGCTTATGTTTTCTAATATATTTAAATATTTAAAGGTTATATTAATTTGTAGTGCTGCTACAACAAATTACCACAAACTTAGTAAGTTTGCGTTGTTTAAAAGCCACTCTTTTACAGCTCTGGAGGTCAAAAGTCTGAAATGGGCTGGCAGGGATGCATTATTTCTGGAAGTTCCTAGGAATATTCCATTAACTTCCCTTTTCCAATAGCTAGAATCTGCCCCTATTTCTTGACTTGTGGTCCTGAATCACTCCAATCTTTGCTTCCACTGTCACATCTCTTTCTAATTATGGCTCTCACGCCCCCCTCTTATAAGAATCCTTGTGATTACATCAGACCCATTTGTATAATCAGAATAATCCCCCATTTTAAGGCCCTTACCTTATTCACATTTGCAGAATCCCTTTGGCTATGTAAGATTACATATTCAAAGGTCTCTGGGATGAGAACATGGACAGTTTTGGGTTGGTGGGGGCATTATGCTGCCTACCACAGGGGCATTGGAATTTGTAATACACATTAGCTCAAGTAATATTAGCTGCTGTAAAAAAAAAAACTACAAAGCCTCGGGCTTCCCTGGCGACGCAGTGGTTCAGAGTCCGCCTGCCAATGCAGGGGTCACGGGTTCGGCCCCGGTCCGGGAAGATCTCACATGCCACGGAGCTGCTGGGCCCATGAGCCATGGCCACTGAGCCTGTGCGTCCAGAGCCTGTGCTCCGCAATGAGAGAGGCCACAACAGTGAGAGTCCCGCATACAGCAAAAAAAAAAAAAAAAAAAAAACTACAAAGCCTCAATGACTTCACACAACAGAGATACATTTCTTATTCCTATGCAGTATAGAACAGATGTTTATGATTGGTGGGCAATTCTTTGGCAAGCAATGATTCAGTGATGCAGTTTCCTTCTACATCATGGCTCCATCCTCTTCAAAAGGACATTTCCAAGTTCAACAGAAAAGAACTACAATGTAGGGAACACCAACAGCCTGGGAAAGCTTTAGTGGGCCAGGCAGTGACATGGTTCCTATCACTTCTGCCCACATTCCAAAGGCTAGAACTCAGTCGCATGCCTATATTTAACAAGTAAGGCTAGGGAATTTAGACTAGCTATGTATCCAGCAGCAAGAACCATTGAGTATTGTGAACAGAATCTGGTCTACCAGTCAATAGGTTTATAGGTAAAAGAACATTTCAGCATCTTTTAAATGAATTCTACTTTAATCATCTAGTAAAAACATCAATAGAAAATAAAACAGACTAGTTCTAAATTACAGTTATGAGATGAAGCAGTTGACTTAAGGATAAAGTAAATAGCTCTAAAATCACCATAGGATATATGGTATTTTTCTATTTATTGCTAACCCCAACTGGTATAATTCTACCCAGCAATTCAAACAGACCCTGATAAAGAAAACAGTCACTTTTATTTTTGGGGAAAAAAAGCAGGTTTTATAGAATCTGAGTTTAAAGAAATACTATTTTCAGAAACACTATATTACCATTTACATGTAGAAGGATAATTCATGTGCTTGTTTAATACAGAGAACCAGCTCCTCATTTAATACAACTACACTTTTAGTGAGGAGATAATGAGAAATATTCTTTGTCTCAGGAGGAATCTTTTGTTTCCATTTACAGTCACCAAATGGGCTAACATTTATAATCTATGCTAGGAATTTTTTCTGTCACCCTGAAAATATGATGATTAGGTTTCTTAACTCATATGCTACTAATTTAAGACTATTTTTCTATAATTTCTATACCAGAAATAGATCAAGGAGACATCCTAAGACTCACGGAACAATGGTCATCCTGCCCCTAATAAGTTTATGGGCCCTTTGTAAATCATTTCTAGGTAACAAAGCACTTGACTTCCTTTGACAGTGGTGTCTCCATTGTTCAGTACCATGGGACCAATCTAAATAACTATCATGACATATTGTTTTTGCTGTCAGTTTTGTATATATATTTTTGGAATCCTCAAGATGTACAGAGCTTTAAATGTAAAAGAAGAACATTTTTTAATCAGGCAGAATTAGGATACTGGAGTCATATATTACAAAATGTATGTAACAAATGTCTATGACCCCATTCTTGCCCTTGCTAATACAGCAACATCTGACAGTTTATTAAAAAGAAAACCAAGAAATCAACCCCAGTAGCATGGAGTGGATTAATTTGATATTTAAATGCATTATGGAATGATACTAATCCAATTATATGGAACAAAGTTTAAAAGAGAAAAATGACTGCTAGGATTTTCACAATGTGCAGGAGATAAGAAAAACTCTTTAAAGAGTATCTCTCTTTGCAATGAATAATCAGTCAAAAGAAAGGAAAAACTTAACCTGAAATGATCATATGAAAGCATGAGGTTTCTACATTCCCCTGGTTTTGTAAAACAATCTTGAATTGTTGTGAAAATTATGACAATTTAGTAATGTTTCTTATTTTAAGCATTGTTCTATGATTTTCCTTCTCTTAAATGTGCTTCCTCTCACTTATTCATATGCATAATTCTCCTCACATAACATTTGTTGTTTTCATTATACATGCTGCTGTAATAGTAAATATTTTCTTTCCCAATGTGTCACTACATGTCATTTTAAAATCACTATAGTCACACACAAAAAAGGACATTTATTGGGCATTTTCTTTTATTCTAAATTGGTAAAATGTTCCATGATATGTGTCAAATTTATATTATAGTAAAATGAGGCCAAAAAGGCAATTCTGCCATCGGGTTTAGAGTCTTTAATCAGCAGTGATGAGCATCCTAGCAGCTCTTAGGGCCTTGCATTTCACTATCAGGTGAATGTAGGGGAAGCAGCACTTTCAAATTGGTGAATTAGAAATCATTTAGAAAGCACGCAATAATTCAAATGGGACTAATCATAGACACAGATTTTTCACCAACAAAGTAGCAGCCCTCAGAAGTTAGCAGTCCACATTGTGTCGAAATGAGGAAATAGACTTAGATAGATTTCTACATATAGTCAAAAAGTATTTTCTAATCTTTTGTACTACTCTTCAATTGTGCTGTTAGGAACAGCTGAAGACAATATTCTGATGTGAGTGTCAAGTAACTGATAATAAGTGGAAAGAGTTGTTTTGGGATATCAGGACTCTATATTATATAACCGGCATCTTTTAATTTAATGTGTGGTAATCCCCAATAACAATAAGTAATACTCATGAAATTCTATGCAAGAATGTCTGGCTGATATGCCTGTTCTGGCATTAGACCATGACTGCTGCTTGTTAGGTTTATACACATAGTTCAGCCTTAATGTATGGAGTGAACCCACCTGGATGGAAAAAATGGTCCTGCCACTTACAGTGTGACCTTTGGCACATTGTTTTAACCTCTTTAGTCTCTCTAATAATCCATATAAAAATCCCTACTACAGTCATGTAGTAGTTATTCAGGAAACATACATTATGCTTACACTTACTTACTACTACCCTTGCTCATTTGCTATCAGAATTGGCTGCGGAGGTAAGCAGCATGGAGTGCTCACATATAAAACTTGGTTGACAACCACATTCCATACTAGGCCCACTGTGTAAACAGCAGCCCTACTTTCTCATGATGGTCAGGATCAATTATATTTCCTAAGATAGTCATTTCTTTCCTTGCCTGCTGGCCCCTGGACACAAGAATCCCAAAGTAAGCAAACAGGAGAAGTACCTTATAGTGTAATCACACTCTGGCTGTAACCCCGGGCAGAATTACACGCACTGTGAGAATCAGGCCTCTAACGCCACAGAGATCAGAACTGTGGGAATGAGAAGTGCAAATTCCAAGTCAGTAATGAGGAGTGATAGCAAGTGAACGCCTTGTACTTCAACTCCTTGGTTCCTAGATTTATGTACTCTCTTTACTGGGGGAATGCTGCCGTACAAAAGACTTAAAGTGAATAATGCACCATGGAGGATGGTACACCATCCTTGTAAAGTATTACTACTGAGCTGGCACTACAGGTGTGCTTTCAGCAAGGTGTTCCTATACTATATTAGCTCATAATCATGGTGCCTACTCTTGTACCTCCCTTGCTGTAAACGGGTCTGACATGATGTTAAATGAGATTCTATGCCAGTGGATCAAACAATCAGTAAGTTCTCAAATACTGGTGATGGCCAAGGCCCTGAAAGCATAAAGAAAGCCCATACCCAGAATATGTATATATTCTCTTAGAATGAATCACTGGTCCTACCAAGGTAGAAGGAGTCAATATTGTTTACTTGTCACCAAGCAGCTGGTTTATTTCCTTCAGAAATTGTGCCATACTGGAGATTCAGTAATCACCTGCCTCTGTTATGGACAGGTTGAACATTCAGTATTGGCAGCAGATAGATCAATTTCTGTCCATGCATAGCCTCCCTCACTGCCACATGACGATCATGTCAACATTTGGATGTCTGATGACAAAAACTGGCTGAGGGCAACTGGTAGACTTCTTGTTGAATGTCTCTTTAATGGGGGATGCTACCTGTTGGTCCTTATCATGTAATTATAAGATCTTCATACCTTGTACACACTACTAAATATACATCCACATCTTTCTATTCCAGATTTTGATCTTTTATTATTTCTCCTTCCAGGCCTCTGACCACCAGCAAAGTGATTTTTCCATTGCCCATGTGTCTGTGTGTATTGTAACTTCAGGCCATTTCTCTTACTGCATGAAATGAATGACCAAATGCAGTGCATGAAGTTCTGCTCATTTTCTGTTTTCATTATTTCAAGGCCACTCCTGAGTTGAGTCAGACTGCATCTGTCATCATTTTCAGCTTCAATTTATAAAGAGCCACCTTATAGGTCATAGCATAGGTAGTAGCTAAGAGATAAGCTTTGGTGCAACAGTTGTGATGACGTAGCAGTTGGGGCTACCTACCCATGCATATTGCTTTTATTCTTTTGGCTCTTCTATGCTCAATATTGGACATAGAGCTTTCATTTCACAATAAGCTCTTTCTGGACCCACCCAACCTTATGACTAGGTCGATTTGAGAAAGCATATTTCATGATGGACAATTGTAGTAGCAAGGTCACTTAGCCCAGAAATACACCAGGATGGCATGACCTTTTTACAAAACCCCAGGGTCTGCAGTGCCTATCCCCACCAGAGCTTGTCAAAAATCTCACAAAGCATCTTTTCCCACCACTGATAGTACTGAGGCAGATACAGGCTCTCTTTCGACTCTGAGTTCCACTCAATGCTGGCAGCCTTTTGCATCATGCAGTATAAGATTTAGAGCAATTTTTCCAGTTGTAGAATACACTGCCTCAAAATCCCAAAGAAGCCCTCACAGTATTGTTCTTCCTTCATGGTGGGAAGTGCAAGATGAAAAATCTGGTTTTTACTTCAGATGGAATATCCTGACAGGCTACCATCTGGACTCCTAAGTATTTTACAGATGTGGTGAGCCCCAGAAACTTCATAAACTTTAACTCCCAGTGTTAGGAGCACATACATGGTTCCAAGACCTCCACTGTGTTAGTCATCTATGTGTAAGGAATGCATCCCTGCTCATCTGGACTAACATGATACTATGATATATGATGTGCTACAGGACATCAAGAAGTTAAAATCTATTTGTACTATATTGTGTTTCAGGATGGCGGAACTGAGATAGTCCTAGGAAAAAAAACTGTGAATATATCTGTAGTGAATTCCACGTGAATTTGTACTATTTCTGATCCTTTGTGTTTTTTTTTTTTTTTCTGTAAGGAATTTGTACTATTTCTGATCCTTTGTGTTTTTTTTTTTCATTATTTCTGGAAAATAATGCATTCATCAAATCAGTGGCAACATACCATGTACCAAAGTTTCTGTTAATCTGCTGCCATTGCAGCTGTGATTAAAGCTAGTTGTTAGTAATTAAGGCTAGAGTTAGTTGAGTTTGAGGTAGTCTCTCTGTATATCCATCACTTTTGTGCAGGGTCAGACTGATGAATTTAACAGGAAAATGATGGGGAACCAGTACCCATGCATCCATTAAGTATTTAGAATTGGCACTAACTTCCAAACTTTTCAGCATGTGATATTCCTTTTCTTTTAGTATCTCCTCTGAGGGAGGGAACAGTTTTAGAGGCACCTCCCTTGTTTTTCTTGTTATGATTCTTTTTTTTTTTATTATTATGATTATTCTTAACCCACAGGCCAAGAACCTAATATGGAGTTTTACTGAATACCATTCATATCTATTCCAATTATACAGTCAGGGACCAGAGCAAAAAACCATCATCCAGATACACAGACCCAGATACATTTAATTATCTGGCCCCCATATGGTCCCAAACCAAAGAGGGAGCCATGAGAATGCTTTGAGTTTCTGGGAGTCAATGTCAACCTGAACTCTGTTTCCAGTAATCCTCAGAATACCTTTTGCCAGCATACAGTTACCAAAGCAAATGACCATAGGTTTCTTTGGGAAAGGACTGGGATAGTCACCACCATTATACTAACCATGGTGTTGCAGGTCCTTTCTCCTCAAGGCACAGCCTATCTAACAGGCAGTGGGTTCTAAACTGTCTCATGTCTACAAACTGCAAAGGATGTTGCAATGTTTTTACTGAAGCAACTTCTATTAACTTCTTGATTTCTCATCCTTGGTTTCTTTTGAGGGTATAAATTGAACAGTACCCTTTTTGACCATTCATGTATCTTTGCTGTTGTTTTGACTAATATTCTAGTAAGTTGCTGATGCACTGCATCTTCTTGACTTCTACATGGAGAAGTGTGTATGTATGTGTGTGTGTGTGTTTGTGTATATATATCTGGCACACACATGCTCTATTTTCCTTTCTACAGGGACTCTATTGGAAGCTTCATGGCCAAGGTGTTGACAAAATTTCTCTCTTTCATCTTAAGGAAACTGTGGATAAAATGACTTACTTCTCACCAATCTAGTCTCAAGGTTAGCACTGACCTTATACTATTATTTTTTAGTCCATTATGACCATCAATTCTCACTACATTCTACAATCAGTCTTCTATGATCTATGGATATATTGGTGTGCTGTCTATATATCCTAGACACAATGCTTCTCATGTTTTATCTTGGAGGGAAAGGAACTTCTAGGCATTTAAGTATAATTGTGTAGAGATAGCTCCACTTTGTCTCTGTATTATATCGAAATTCCTTTGTAGATTGTATTTTCACAGAACTTTTAAATCACCATTTAGTTAACCTTAGAGTGTGTTTTAAGTTGATTACACCTAAATGCTTATAAGGATGTCAAGTAAATTAATGTCCCCCCTAAAATTCCATGATCTAGAAATGGACCACATTCCTCAACTATGTTCAACTACAACTGTTAGCTATAAGTCCTCTGCAAATGCTTATGATTAAGTATACTACCCACCTATATATGTATACACACACATATACACTTACATATATTCATACATAATATTTTACATATTTTATATATATTTTTTCTATTAGAAAGTTTAATTCTGTCTTAAAATATCTACAACACTAGAAGCTTCATCTGGATCCTAGTATGACAATTAGTCCTATTAGTAAGCACAATATATTTGATGCTAAAGACATTTACAAGTTATTTTAACCTGAGTATTTAATATTGCAACATACTGAGAAAGTAGATACAAAAACCATGTAACCAAAACAGACTTTTTGTTTGATCTAATCCTTCATGGGTGTTCAAGGGGAAAATGAATAAAAGCACTTTATTACTTAAAATGGAATAACTTAAATTAGAAACTCCTCAAATACATTTCAACACAGAAGGTAATGCAGTTACCAATACTGTTCCACTAATTTTCACAGAATCTTCACTTACTCACAAGGTCTTTAATAAAAGCGAGTTGAAATGAAATCGGTCAGTAGTAATCTTTTCTAGACTCCACATATTATTGTTACATACTTCCTTTAAGAACTTGATTAATTACCTTCCTTCCTTTAAACTTCAAGTTATTCCTCTGTACTCGTTTCTTCACTTCATCTTTGCACGTTATTAAGCTCTTTCTACCTCTTTGAACACCACCAAATTCTGCTTTTTCTCCCCACAACAAATCTTCTAGAAATAGTTACATGCAGCTTTCATTTCCTTCCATTTATTCACTGCTCAACCCCTTTAAGTGTGGTTTCCATGCCAGTACTGAAACTGAAGCTCCATTCTGACCTCTCTGCAATCAGCCCACCTCAATGTCGTAGTGGGTCCTCAAACCGTTAGAACTCACACAGTACCTTCCCAAAAAACAAGCCCCAACAAGCTATTCTTTTCCATTTTTTCACCTTTTTCACATAATGGTAACATTAATATTTATTCCCCCAGAGTTTAGTTTTGACTATTAGATGCACCATTGATTTATCCTTCTAATCCTTCTTCCATCCCCATTATCAGTAGCATGATTCTTCCTTATCATAATTTCAAAAATCCTTTGTATTAGTTTCCTATTGCTGTTGTAACAAGTTACAAAACAATGCAGGCATTTCTTACCTGTTTGGAGGTCAGAAGTATGAAACGGTTCTCACTGGATTAAAAACAAGTGCTGGCAGGACCACGAACCTTTTTGGACACTCTAAGGGAGACTCGGTGTTTGTGTCCTTTCCAGCTTCTAGAGCTGCCCAAGTTACTTGGCTCAGACACACCGTTCCATCTTCAAACTTGACGATGGCCAGTAAAACGTCCTCACACCATCAAACTCGAACTCAAACTCTCCTTCTTCCTCTCCCACATTTAAAGGAAGCTGTGATTATATTAGGCCCACCTGTATAATTCAGAATTTTAAGTTGATTAGCAATCTTAGTTCCATCTGCTACTTTAGTTCCCTTTACCATGTAAGGTAACATATTCATAGATTCTGGGGATTAGGATTCGGGGGTTCCTATTTTTCTACCTACCACATCCTGCAATAAACATTGACATACCTTACATTTTTCTGCAATAGGGCAAGTAGAGTATTTATGTGATTTATATTTACAGAAGTAGAATTGCCAGGTTAAAGTATATAAACGTTTTTTTGTTAACAACTATTGCCAAAACACTCTTCAATATGTCCTGATGTATATTCCAATTAATAGAGTCTGTGAACAACTGTTCTCTAAACATTTGCTGTAGTGGATTACCTTTACTGGTTATACATTCCATGGTAGGGGGAGGGGGGAGTCTACAACCAATAACTGACAAAGTGCTCAAGATAGGACTAACTCTGCTGTAATTAGTGTTCTCAGCTGCTCATAGAGTTGAGCTGAAATAGCCTCCAGCTGACTGCATCCTCTCTTAGCTTTCTTCTGAAGCCCTACCCTGTTTCCTTCATTCCTCATCTTCTGAGGGTACTCTCTCAAGAAATCACTAGCACAGAAATCCCAGAATCTCAAGTTCTGCTTTCAAAGAAGCCAGCCATTGACATTTACCAATGCTGGTAATTATCAAGTTTTTAATTGCTGCAAATATGATTGGTGCAATTCTCATTTATGGTTGAGACTCTTTAAATGTCACTGGTCATCCGTGTTTCTCCTTCAGCAAATTGCTTAACTCCTTTGATTAATTGATTTATTCAGATTTTTCTTATTAATTAGTATAAGATGTTTATGTTAAATATATATTTGTTAGTAATAAGAGTTTCAAAAATATTACTTTCCCCACATATTTTCATTTCATTTATGAACTTTTTTTTTTTTTAATTTTTTTGCGGTACGCGGGCCTCTCACTGTTGTGGCCTCTCCCGTTGCGGAGCACAGGCTCTGGACGCGCAGGCTCAGCGGCCATGGCTCACAGGCCCAGCCGCTCCGCGGCATGTGGGATCTTCCCGGACTGGGGCACAAACCAGTGTCCCCTGCATCGGCAGGTGGACTCTCAACCACTGCACCACCTGGGAAGCTCTATGAACTTTTTTGTGATATTTTTGGTTGTTTTTGACAAAAGTAATTAAAAGTAAAAATAAGATTGCATTGTATTATTGTAGGGAAAAAATCACATTGTCTTAGTGTTATGTATTGTGGTAATTTGTTTATTGGTTCTAATAGGGTTTTTTTTCTGGATTTCTAAGAATACACAACATAATGTCATGCGTGAATAGAGATAATTTTACTCCTACCTTTCCAATCTGAAAGCTTTTCTTGCCTAAATGGCCTGGCTAGAAGTGTTTGTACAATGACAAGTATAAGTGGCTAGAGTGGACATTCTTAACTTGTTCCTGATCTTAGAGTGAAAGCACTCAGTGTGTCTACATTAAATATGATACTAGTTATAGGTTGTTTATGCCCTTTATCAGGTTGAGAAAGTTCCCTTTTATTCATTGTTTTCTTTTGTTTTTATAATGAAAGGATTCAACAAATCTCCCCCCTTTTTACTTAGTTTTCTAGAATCAAATGACACACTACCCTATAGTCACTCTTCTTTAAAACTTGCACAAAGGTGAAATGTTGATCTTACACCCCGGTTTCAAGGAGAGAAATGATGCAAACACACGCAGGTCAAAACTGTTGAAATTGATTCCACTCTTCTGTAACAAGTGATTTAATAATCTTCATGCCTTGCTGCCTGGGATCTTTAAGAACACTGTGTTTTCCCACCTGAAGTTTATTTAATATTGGCAAGTAAGAAGTTAAAAGCAAGAAAAATGCTTTTATAATTTCACACCATTGACAGGACCAAAAATTATTTACATATACAAATGTAAACCAAACCATCTTACCTTATTGCAGAATCACTCTTTTCTGGATTTAGAAAATCATTGAAGAGACTGTGTTATATCATCCTAAGTTATTGATTCCTTGCTACATGACTAGATAGTAGGAACTGAGAGAAATAGTAAGAAAAAGTGAAGCTTTGTCCTTGACCATATATAAACGCTAAGTGATTCTGCCTCATTTACATAAGTTAGTTTTTGCTATTGCTTTTTTCATAATAAATTAGCCTATTCTTCTGCCTGCCTCTTTAAATTGAGCACTCAATTTATCTTCAGAAATCAGCAGTGTGAGAGAACTTTTAGTTCTCTTGCATTGTGGTTATCCCTTTTAGCTTATCATGTAGAAGTTAAGTAAGATTCTGAAATAAATTCATGTTGCATAAAAAGTTCCAATAATGAAATTGTGAGATCGTGTTTGATGTCACTGTTCTCCAAAACTCTGAGGCTTATTTTGACATGAGAAATAAAGGTTGTTGGCAGAATGGAGGGTCAGGAGTCCAGAGAACTGGGTCCTAGTTTCAGCTTTGCCTCTAGACAGTGATGAAACAAAATTCATATTTTAAGGCAAGACAGGAAACATTTAAACAAATTTTTTCTCTGCCCATTTGGGCCTCCGCTCTCTCCTCTAGTGTGAATTGTGCATGTGCATTACGCATTGGCCAGACCTCCCCACTGGCAGAAATACCACCTCAACAATAAAGATCAATTTTTCTTCTTTTGGTACCAGGCATGTAACTCCTTAGAAGATAGAATTCCTTTCTCCCTGTAAGGGGTCACAATGACCCACCTCTCACCTTGTACATGCAGACATCTTTGGTGAACTTTATGTACAATACCAAAATATCATTTCCCTTAAAGATAGTGATTGGTACAAAACAGACTAGGTCAGATGACCTTGGGATATAAGGGACAGCACCTGGTGGAAGTTCTTAGCTTAAATACTTACTTATGACCTTACTAATGTCACTAGCTATATTACTTTGCCTATTTTACAAGACTATTATTTCTTGCATTACCAAAGTTGTGACAGACTCTGGTAAAAATAATGATGATTACGTGACTTGGAACGATTGACCAAAGATATACTTGGAAATGACTCCCAATTCTTGGTCATAGTTAAGACTGGGAGGAAGGGAACTGTAAAATAAAGAATGTTGCCCACCATCCAGTTCTACAAGAATCAAGTCATTAGCCACTGCAGCTGCTGACCTACAATACAACCTGAAAGGAATTCAGGGCGATGATCAGGATGATGTATTCTGTGCTATGGAAAAACTGGTAGAACTGGCCCTCAGATAGGGAAATATTTTCAGGAGAAAATTTCATGAACCAAGTTTCTTGCATCTTTCCATACTTAGAAAAGCACTAAAAACCATTAACTTAGATGTCTGTTCTCCACAAATAGCAGTAACCTTCTACCAAGACGTGTGCTTGATCACACATACCCCTTTGCCAAAATCACAAATATCCCTTTATCTCTTTAGAACAGTCCTCAGAGCTTTCTGAAAGACTGTTTCCCAGGTTAAAATCCTCAAGTCAGCTGGAATAAAATTTTCCATTTTTTTCTTAGACTGACTATTACTTTTTCATCAACACCAGTCATGGGGTCTCAGACAAGTTGCCCCATTTGTGACACACAGTTCCTTTACTCACATGGAAAGAATTATAAACTTGAACTTTAATGTGCCTTTGAATCACCTGGGGAATCTTGTTAAAATTAAGATCTTTATTAAATAAGCCTGAGGTGAGGTTCATTTCTAACAACTTTCCAGGTGATGCCAAGGCTGCTGATTTGACAATCAAGTTTTGTGGAATAAGGAACTAGATGATTTTAAAATTTCTATCTAACATTTTAATTTACTTACAGTTTTAAGATGCTTTGAGGATGTCTTTAATAAACTTGGTAGATAAAACAATCAGTTTAACAAATCTGTTCAATTTTTTTCACAGTTTTAGCAACCTGAATAGAAACAGTGGCAATCTGAATAAAAAGTTACTATAACTCTTGCTCTTTCATATTTTGGGGAAATTATGACTTTTGAAAGAATTTCTCATATCTACTATATTTAGCAGTTGAAGATTTTGTCACTGAGGTGTTCTCTGAAGCAAATATCAGATGCATTGGCCCCATTATACCTCATGAACTCATTCTGAAAATCAAAGACACATTAATATGAAGCTACTGGTTTGCCAAAAAGACATGTTGGATCTCTTCATATGAATTTCTAATTCCTGTTTATTGATGCACCATTTGAAATCACAGGATAGCACAGTCTAGTGACAGCTTTATCTCTGAGCTGACAGTGTGTGTGAGAATTACTTGGCATGCAAGTTCAGAGATGACCTTGTTCTACTGTAAACAAACTGCTGATCTGTAAAGCTGTGATGATTTTACAAAATGATCTATAATCTATCATGTATTCTTTTGTGTGTTGTTTCAGGGGCACAATGATTAGAGACAAAATATTCTTTCAAGACCATTATGAGGATTTGCTTATAGTCTCATCTTCTTGATGATGTTATACTATGGGTAAAGCGACTCATTTCTCTATAGAACAGAAAGATTATCCAAACATAAGATTCTAGATGCTAGGTAATTTAATTTCATGTAAGATTACCTAAAAGAAATTATAGTCCTGATGGATTTGGAGTTCTAAAAATATTCCTCACACTTCCATTACCTCTAATCTTTCTAAAAACACCACTAAAATTTCAGGAAAATGTCAGTAAAGGATACGTGTGTGTGTGTGTGTGTGTGTGTGTGTGTGTGTGTGTGTGTGTGTACATATAGCCTTTCTCATAAAGGACATTTTAAAGGATGTTCTCACCCTTTATTTTTTTTTTCAACAAAGGATATATATAATGGAGGGCAAGATTCCAAGATGGCACTGAAGATCCCTACCTGCCAGTGTACACGTTTCAAGAAATCCCCATCCCTAAAATGCTGTGAACGTGATAGCATATAACTCCTGTAATTGTTACATTATATGTCAAGAGATTTTTCAGATGAATTTAAGATCCATGATTACTTAACTCTGAGTTCATTAAAAGGGAGATAATCTTGGGTGGGTCTGACCTAATCAGGTGAACCCTAAAAGAGGTCAGAAAGATTTGAAGTAAAAGAGATTCTCCTGCTGGCACTGAAGAGGACAATAATCATGTTGTGAGCTGCCTATGGTAAGTTCATGTGGCAAGGACTTTAGGATGGCTTCTAGGAGTTAAAAGCATTTTAACATTCAAAAAGAGCACTGGGTCTTCAGTCCTATATATGCAAGGCACTGAATTCTTTCAACAACCAGTGATCTTGAAAGAGGATCCCAGGTCAACATCTTGATTTAGCCTTATGAAATTCTGAGAAGACTCAGCTAAACCATGTCCAGATTCCTGCCCCACAGAAACCATGAGATAATAAATATGTATTACTTTAAGATGTTAAATTTGTAATTTGTTTTGAAGTAAGATACCCAATCATGAGAAACAAAAGAGATGGGAGAGGAAATAACAGTGGATGAGAGATGTCAACAAGTTTTTGGAAGACTAAAATAATCCAAATGATTGTAACTAAGGACAAAAGAAAATGAATTCTGTGTACCAACAGAAGTAGGTAATGATTGAAAAGTCAAGAGCTTATTTACTCCACAGAGTACTGGAAAGAAAGGCAGAGGATGTGGAGGTTATAGGTACCTACTGTCCCCCTCACCATCCCTACAAAAGACCAAAGCTTTATTTTGGGGGGAAATTTAACCAGAACATCCCTATACTTGGAATACTGGGCACAGCAGAGGATGAGACGAGCTTCAAGACTGAAAAGTGGGATGGCAGAAGCACCTTCTCCCTGACACAAAGGCATACCTCAGAGCCAGGAAACTGGAGGTCTGTTTTCTACAGAAAATGTCAGTCCCCAAAAAAGGACCTTGACAGACAAGCATTTGGGGGTCTTCCAAAGAAAAGGCTATTTTCCTATTTCTCTGTCAATGTAGCTATCTGTTAATAATTCCTACCCATGTCCTCAGAGCTTCTGACAATCTTTTCAGTGTTTTACTCTTAATTATTCATGTGAGGCCAAGATAGCCTGACATTGAAGAAACCTCAAGGGAAATAGAACCCCAAAACAAACAGGAAAAATAATAACAGAACTTAATAGTGACACTAGATATAAAAGACTGCAATGCCTTCAATATTACCAAAAAAAAAAAGGTTTTTTTAGGGGAATTCCCTGGTGGTCCAAAGGTTAGGACCTTTGATGTCTGAAAGATACTTTGATGTTTGAAAGATACTTTTCTCAAGAAGGTTGCATTCACAGATTCCCAGTGGACATATCTTTTGGGTGGCCACCATTCAACCCACTAGACTGGTTAAATCTTACTCTTACACTCTTGTCTTTATAGAGCTGTCCATCTTGATGAGCACTGCCACTGAACTAATTGAGTTTCCTGCACGTGTATTTGTTATTTAAGAGTGGCAGTTAGTTTATTTTCCCCCAAAATATAAGAGCCAGCACTATTATTGAGAACAGGTAAACTTGAAGTCAATATAATGTTATTTCAGAGAACCAGAAGGCCACGTGATTTCATTGTCAAAGGGACAGTCTCTTTGTATTGGTGGGTCACTGATTTACAATAAATAAATGGGCTATTTATAATATCCTGCTGCCTTCTCAGGACCTAGAAATCCAGAGGGTTCTTTATTTTATGAGTGGGCAATGTGTCTGAATATGTGCATTTGGAAGAAATAGAACAGTAATATTAGTTTGCTTTAAAAAAAGAGGCACTCAGCAAGAGGCTCAGGGAAAATAAAGGGTGGAAAAGCAGCACTGGGTCCTGCATGTACAATGGCAGGTGGAGAATGCCATATTTGTGGGAGTAAGAGAGATGCTCAAGGTGGAGTCGTGTCAAGAGAAAATTAATTTTATGCCACGAAGGAAGTAATGTTAATCCCCCATACTCTTCCCTTTTGAAATCTCTAGTTCAATCTATATTAGTCACTATTGCTGTGTAGGGTGAGTTATTTCAAAGAGATACTATGAAGGGCTGAGTTCTGCTTCAAAGTTGGCTTGGAAGAAAAACAGAGGCTGCCCATAGGTCACAGTTGACATTTATTATTACAGTTTATATGGGTAGATGGATGCAATCACTTGTTTTACATTTAAGACCCGGTTCTGCCAGAAATTGGAGAGGGATGCTAAAGGCACTACTCACGCTCTTAACAGGACAAACTAAAGAGAGGGAAGAATAACAAAGAATGAGTCACCTCATGGCGTAACCGGATAATTAGTGCAGGTCCTTTGTTAAAACCATAAAACCAATGTAGTGTGGGTTGCATCATTCACTCTGTATAGCCAAATTCCTTTCAACCATCAAGATCAGTGTATAATTAATGATTACCTAGCAGACATAATAAGGGTAACTTTTAGCTCTTGAAATTGCAGTATTGTGTGTGTGTAATTCTTCATGAAGTACTAAAACTATATCTTTTAATTAAAATAAAATAGAATTTCTGTGGGAGAGATCAAAATATAGATTATGATAATGATTCCCTATATTTCTCTTTGGCACTCAATACACTGTGATTTGGCTGTCTAAAGTATTTTTCCCTGTCATATTGTGAATTCCATGAGAAAAGTGACCCTCCTGTCTTGTCCAACTCAAAAATATCACTCCAAAATTTTTTATAAACTACTTGACAATTAAACTCTATTTTCATTGTTGTCAAATACCTTATTCTGTAGAATATATTTTGGGAAAAATGAATCCAATCTATTTTGATTGTCTTTTATCACATAAGAAGTTAGAGGTAGACTGTGGTTTAAAATGAAGTTGGTGCTTCTATTTTTAGTCTCTTTATACCCTCCAGTGACTCTCTTTTCTTTAGAGAAGAAATGTGATGTTCTGCCTAAACTAAGATGGAAAGGGTTTGTTAAATTTATTCCCAAAAAGGAATGCATGATTGTCAATTCCTCACCAATGTCTTCTTTAAGGGGTATTAGATGTTTAATAAAAAGCAAAATGTTACATAGTTTTAATTCTACAATGTCAGATACAAGCTAGTATCTTGATGAGGCAAGGAAATCACATTCCTCTGCTTATTATTGCAGTTAATTTCCTTTTGATTTTTTTCTCTTTCATCATAGGCTTAAGTATTGCTAAGAGGTAGGGGAAATGGGGGGATAAGCCTACTTTGCGTTATCTTAGCAAATAATGAATAATCAATAGGGAGGTCATGTGTATCTTTCATTTGTCAACAAGTTATTGAAGGTAACTTATATGTGATCTTATGAGAGCACCCATAGTTTTTTTTTAAGGGGGTATATGGATTTCTATTCAAGTATAATTCCTTAAAAAACACAGAGTTCAGATTTTTCTTAAAAGAGTAGTTTTCATAAGAACAAATTAAAGATTAATATTGGAACATTCTGTGAAAAAATAGTAAGGATTCCTCATTTTCACTTTTCATATTAACTCTCTAAGCTATTGCCCTAAGTTTGGGTGATACTTTTTCTACAACATTTTTTTTTAAAAACATATATAGACATTGGAATGGCTCAAAGTCTTAAGGAATGTTCAGTATTGGGTGCTTTGTTGCTTCTAAACTGCTGGCTTGAGTTCCCCAGTGAGACAATCATTATTGGGGGGTGTGTGTGTGTGTGTGTGTGTGTGTGTGTGTGTGTGTGTGTGTGAAAGAGGGGGGGAAGAGGTATGTGGTGAATGATATCATTAAAAATCCTATGATAATAGCAAAATATTAAGAAAACTTTTTAATAACAAATTTTTCAATTTTAATGAAATAGATGAATTTCTTGAAAAGCATACCTTACAAACTGATGCAGGAAGAAATAGAAAATATAATTACACATACTCATTAAAGTAACTAAATAAGTAAGTAAAGTTTCTTACAAAAAAATTCTAGACTCAAATGATTTCTCTGGCGAATTTTATCAAATATAAAGTATGAAATAATACTTATAAAACTTTCAGAAAATAGAAAGAAAACATTTTCTAACTTGTTTTATGAGGACAGAATGATCCTGCTATGACCTGACAATGATATTACAAGAAAAAAATTAGACCAATATCACTTTGGAACATAGACAAAATTTATTTGCAAAATATCAGAATATCAAATCCAGCAATATATAAAAATGATAATGTAAAAATTATGACCAAGTGGAAATGTAAGTATTTTTGTTTTGGGGTGTTGGGGTGAGAAACTGGATCACGTCAGTATGATGCAGACAAACTTATGCAGATAACTTCAATTTAATTAATGTTTTTAAAAAGTATGATTCTATTCACATAAAGTTCAAGAGAAAGTCAAAGTAATGGTATTAAAAATCAGAACAATGATAGCCTTAGAAAAGGGGGAACTGCCTGTAAGGTATACAATGGGCCTTTCTGGTATGATGGAAATATCCCATATCTTAATTATTTAGTGGTTTCAAGAGTGTATTCACTTATTTAGTCAAATTGTACACTTGGGATGTGCTCTTTTCCACATATAAATTTCACCTCAACTCAAAAAAATAAAATAAATGATTAAACAAATAATTACAAAAAAAATCTCTGCATTTTAGTTTACTCATTTTTCAAAAGCTGTTTTCATGCATTGTAAAAAAAAATGCAATAAAGTTAATTGACAAAGTTCTTTGTAAGTTAGAACTTATTAAAAGTTGTTTACCATTTTACCTTACTGCTGTGTTTTATAAAGGTAATCACATTTTGTGAAGACTTTCAGCCTGTTCAAATATTTGCATTCTGATACATTTGTCACATAATTTCAGACTTATCTCTATCTATAATCATCAATATTATGAAAACTTCTTTTCACGTTCTTCAAGTATATAACTACTTCTGGAGATAAACTTCAAGAGTTTTATCTCCTGATCTGAGCACATACATTTGTAAAAATTCCACAAATCTGCAATTCTTTCTTAGATGAAAATTAGTATTTCTTTTAAAGTGGTATTTTAAAAATCCTTTATTATACTGCCTGTTTAAAAATAGAAATTTTTGAAGGTGGATTTTCAGTAATAATATCCCTGAATTATTAGGAGAGATTGAATTTTACATACTTTTGGTATAAATTTGTAACAAAATTTATGAGAACCAAAATAGAATTGAATGGCCTATTCTGAAGTAAATAATTAGAAAAAATTATCCTTCACAAGCAGCTCTGGCTATGAACAGTATCTCAGAAAATTATTTTCTTTCTCTTCTTTTCCACTAAATATTGTTACCTGCATAAGTTAATTCTACTTAAGTTAGTTAAGGACACAGTAAAATGCAAAACTGAGAAGTTTCAGTATCAGATAAAGGATAAACCATGTTTTTACTTCTCATAAGTAATTTATAGTAAAATATAATGCAATTCAATGAAACACATAATGCTTTCAAGAATATCTACTGCAAGCATGTTTTTTCCACTTGATTGTTAAGTTTTACTTATTTATTTCATATTAAAATTTGTTGGGTTGGCAATACCATGAAATATTTGTCCTAAGAGTTAAATTTGTGTTCTTTCAATATCTTCTGTTGGCAGCAAGTAAATGCTTATTCAAATACATCTTCCAAACAGAAGCTTGAATATATTTTCCTGAGCTGTACATTTCTACATGCTTTTTAAAAGCATATATTACCAAAATACTTCTTATAAACAGATTGTGATTTATCTATATTTCACATTGTATAAATTTGATCATTTATCACCAGAGGTGTAATTTTGTCCTCATTATATTCTACAAAAGCATTGCGGAAAGCACTGAGGAAATTTGAGTAAGAAAGTGTAATAATATAGTGAAGATTTCTTGATGAGGAGATGGTCTTGTTTGTTTGGTTTAAAGATTATTAATGCATATCAATAATGGAGGAAATGACATTACTACCTAATATTGAAAAAATAAAAGATGTCTTACTTCTGAGAAATTGTTTTACTGTCATTGATGGTTACCTTCAATTAAAAAATTTTAATAGAGGAAAAGAAATTATACTATCTGTCATGAGACTAATTGCAAAAATGAAAGTAATTCTGCACCCTTCTCTGAATCCACCTTCTTAGACATTATTACATTTCTGCTCCATACATCATGAAGTAGAGTCTATTTTCCTGCCCCTTGAATCTTATTTGTCTTTGTGACTTGCTTTGGCCAGTAATGTGGAGGAAATAGCACTGTGCCTATTGCAGTAATTGCCTCAAAAGACTTTGGAACCTTACTTCTGCCATTAACACAAGCTCGTGTCAGAATATAGGAGGATAAGAGACCACATGGAGCAGAGCCCAGTCATTTCCACCAAGGCCAGTCTAAACCACTGAAAACTCTAGCAGAACCACTAGTTCATAATAGATGTGTGAATAAGCCCAAGTAAAATCAACCAAGCCTGACCAGATTAGCAGAATTTCCCAGCCTACATGTATCTCCTACACAAAATAAATGTTACTGTTATTTTAAGTCATAGATTTTCAATTTGTTACTCATGCAACAAAGCTAAATGATACAGCATCATTTAATTAAAGACACTAAAATGGTAATCGCCCTGTTTTCATCCAAAAGTGCTCTATACGTCTCTACCTTGAAGTGATATAGAAGATTTCACATTACTTTTCAAATTTAGATCTATTTTCCATCTGCAACTGAGTTTTTTTTTTTGGTTGTTTTGGGGTTTTATCTTTGTATAGTCTAAAAGAAGAATCAATTTCTTAATGTAAATATAATAAGTTGTTCTAGCACTATATGTTTTAGAGTCCATTATTTTCCCCACTCATATGTAATTCCTATATTACCCCAATCCCTTATCATAAACCAAGTTATCACATATGTGTGAGTATTTTCAGGGATGCAGTATTGTCTTCCATTGGTCTATTTATTTATCTATTCCTACACCTATACCCTACTAACCTTAAAGGCAATAGGTCTTTATAGATATTGATATCTGGTAGGAGAAATTCCCCACAATTAGTTCTTTTTCTTTTTTTTTTTTGTGGTGTGCGGGCCTCTCACTGTTGTGGCCTCTCCTGTCGTGGAGCACAGGCTCCGGATGTGCAGGCTCAGCGGCCATGGATCACGGGCCCAGCCGCTCCGTGGCATGTGGGATCCTCCCGGACCGGGGCACGAACCCGTGTCCCCTGCGTCGGCAGGCGGACTCTCAACCACTGCACCACCAGGGAAGCCCCAGTTCTTTTTCTTTAGAACTATCTTGGTTGTACTTAGTCTTTTGCTCTTCCAACCAAGCAAATTATACTGTTAAATACTGTGATGGACCATGTTGAAAAATTAGTTAGAAAATATAAATTAACTTTGTTAGAACGACATTTCTATGGGATTGAATATTTCTATCCAGGAAACTTCCATTTCCATTTATTTAAATCTTCTTTTATATGTTTAAATAAAATGTAAAAATTCAGTTCTAAAAAGTAATGCACATATTTAACTGGAATTATTCTTAGGTTCTATATATTTTTACTGCTGAATGGCAAGGTATTTTCATACTACATTTTATATTACATTCTAAGTGATTATTTTTGTCGTAAAGGATCACAATTGAAATTTTAAAATTTACAATCAGCAAAATTACTAGACTTATTTTTATTTTAATAATTCTTCTGTAGATACTCTTTATTTATTTAGATAATATGCAATCCAAATTAACAACTATGTTTCTTCTTTTTTGTTCTATATATATATGGAACAATATATATTGTTCCATTTGGGTAGAGATAAATTAGGAGTTTGGGGTTAACATATACACACCACTGTATGCATAATAAATAACCAACAAGGGCCCACTGTATAGCACAGGGAACTATACTCAATATAGTATAAGTATCCAACAAAATTTATTATTATTTATGATTAAAAACTCTTCACAAACTAGGGATGGAAGAAAACTCCAAATGTGATAAAATATCTACATAAAAGCCTGAAGAAGAAATTACACTTAATACTGAAAAGGCAAGAATGTTTTCTAATACTATGCTTATCCAGCATACTCCCAAAAGTCATAGCTAATGCTGTAAGAAACAAAATAAATTTATATTGACACAGCAATCAGCCAAGAAAAAGAAATAAAAAACATCCACATTGGAAAGGGAGAAGTCAAACTGTCACTGTTTGCCAGTGACATGATAACATACCTAGGAAATTCTAAAGATGCCACCAAAAAATTACTAGAACTCATCAATAAATTTGGTAAACTTGCAGGGTGCAAAATTAGTACAAAGATATCTGTTGCATATCTATACACTAACAACAAACTATCAGAGAAATTAAGCAAACAATCCCATTTATCATCACCTCAAAAAGAATAAAATACCTAGGAATAAATCTAACTAAGGAGGTAAAACCTATACTCAGAGAACTATAAGATACTGATGAAAGAAACTGAAGACAATACAAATAGCTAAAAAGGTATGCCATGCTCATGGATTGGAAGAAGAATTAATGTTGTTAAAATGGCTATCCTACCCAAGGCAATCTACAGGTTCATTGCAATCCCTATCAAAATACCAATGGCATTTTTCACTGAACTACAACACATAATTCTAAAATATAATTACAGAAATTATGGAAACACGAAAGACCCTGAAGAGTCAAAATAATCTTGAGAAAGAAGAACAAAACTGGAGTTATCATGCTCCCTGATTTCAAACTATACTTCAGACCTATAGTAATCAAAACAGTATGGTACTGGCAAAAAACAGACACATAGATCAATGGAACAGAATAGAAAGCCCAGAAATGAACGTACACTTAAATGAGCAATTAAAATATGACAACAGTGGCAAGAATATACAATGGGGAAAAGATGGCCTTTTCAATATATGGTGTTGGGAAAACTGGACAGCTACATGCAAAAGAATCAAACTGGACTAATCTTTCACACCATGCACAAAAATAAATTCTAAATGGAAAAGATTTAAATATAATACCTAAAACCATAAAACTTCTCAAAGAAAACATGGGCAGGAAGCTCTTTAAAATTGCTCTTAGCAATAATTTTTTGAATAAATCTCTGCAGGCAAGGCAAATAAAAGCAAAAATAAACAAATGGGACTACTTCAAACTAAAAAGCAAATACACAGTGAAGGGAACTATCAACAAAATGAAAAGAAATAAGATAATTGCAAATGATATATTTGATAAGGGGTTAATATCAAAAATAGACAAAGAACTCATACAATTCAGCATCAAAAAAAAAAAAAAGATTAAAAGATGCACAGAGGATCTAAATAAGCACTTTTCCAAAGAGAAGTGGCCCATGAAAATATGTTCAACATCTCTAATCAGCAGGTAAATGCAAATCAAAACCACAGTGAGATACCACCTTACACATTTCACAATGGCTATTATCAAAAAGACAACAAGTAACAAGTGTTGACAAGGATATGGAGAAAAAGGAACTCTTGTGCACTGTTGATACAAATGTAAATTGGTGCAGCCACTATGGAAAACAGCATGAAGATTCCTCAAAAAACTAAAAACAGAACTACCATACAATCCAGCAATTATACTCCTGGGTATTTTTCCAAAGAAAACATAAGCACTAATTCAAAGAGATATATGCAACTCTATGTTCATTGCAGCATTATTTACTATAGCTAAGATATGGAAGCAACCTAAGTGCTTGTCAACAAATGAATGGATAAAGATGATGTGGTATATATGGACTATTACTATTGGACTATTGGACTAATGGACTATTACTCAGCCATAAAAAATAATGAAATCTTGCCATTTGTAACAACATGAATGGACCTCGAGGGTAATATGCTGAGTGAAATAAGTCATACAAATACTGTGTGATTTCACTTATATGTGGAATCTAAGACAAAATAAATGAACAAACATAACAAAACCAAAACAGAGTTATGGAGAACAGGTCATTGCTAGATGGGAGGGAGTGTGGGGAGAAAAGAAATAGCTGAGGGAGATAAAGAGGTGCAAACTTTGAGTTGCAAAATAAATGAGTCATGAATATGAAATATACAATGTGGGGAATATAGTCAATAACAATGTAATATCTTTATATATGGTGCCATATCATAACTAGACGTACCGTGTGATCATTTTGAAATGTATAGAAATATCAAATCGCTATGTGTGTAACAGGAACTAACACAATGCAGAAGGTCAATTATACTTCAAAACAAGCAAACAAAATAGAAATTGCTATTTTTATTTCTATAAAAAATGTCATTGGGATTTTGATAAGGACTGTATGGAATTTATAGATCACTTTGTTTAGTATGGACTTTTTAACACTATTAAGTCTTCTTATGCATAAACATGGATGTCTTTTTATTTATGTATGTCTTCTCTAAATTCTTTCATCACTGTTTTGTAGTTTTCAATATAAAAGTTCTTCACCTCCTTAGTTAAGTTTATTCGTAGTATTTTGGTGCTATTGTAAATAGAATTTTTTTCTAATCTCCTTTTCAGATAGTTTGTTAGTGTATAGAAACACAACTGATATTTGTACATTTATTTTGTATCCTGCAACTTTATTAAATTTGTTTACTAGTTCTAACAGTTTGGGTTTTTGTTTTTTTTTTTTTTAATGGAGTCTTTAGGGTTTTCTATATGTAGGTCATGTCATCTGCAAACAGGGACGATTTTACTTCTTCCTTTCTGATTTGGATGCCTTTTGTTTCATTTTCTTGTCTAATTGCTCTAGGACCTCCAGCACTTTGTTGAATAAAAGTGGCAAGAGTGGGCACCTTTGCCTTTCTCCTGATTTTAACCAGTTTTTTTCACCATTGATTATGATATTAACTGTGGACTTTTCACATATAGCCTTTATTATGTTGAGATATTTTTCTTCTATTTCTAACTTGTTGAGGGCTTTTTTAAAACTGTTAAAACTATTAAAATTTGTTAAATGCTTTTTTCTGTGTCTATTGAAATAATCATGTGATTTTGTATCCTTTATTTATTAATGTGGTGTATCACATTAGTTGATTTTCATATGTTGAACCACCCTTGCATCCCAGGAATAAATTATACTTAATCATGATGTATGATCTTTTCAGTGTACTGTTGAATTTGATTTGCTAGTAATCTGTTGAGGATTTTTGCACCTATGTTCATCAGGGATATTGGCCTGTGCTTTGGTATCAAGGTAATGCTTACCTAATAAAATGAATTTGCAAGTGTTACTTCTTTTTTAAATTGCTTGGAAGAGATTGAGAAGCACTGACATTAATTCTTCTTTAAATATTTGGTAGAATTCACCAGTAAAACTGTCTGTTCCCGGGCTTTGGTTTCTTCGTAGGTTTTCAATTACTGAATTAATCTCCATACCACTTATAGGTCTGTTAAGACTTCCTATTTCTTCATTTTCTTCATGATTCAGTCTTGAATCATGTGTTGTATGTTGCTGGGAATTTCATTTCCTCTAGGTTATCCAGTTTGGTAATGTCAAAATTTTCATAGTAGTCTCGTAATACTTATTTCTCTGGCACCATTTGTAATGTCTGCTCTTTATTTCTAACTTTATTCATTTGAGTCTTTTCTCCTTTGCCTTAGTCTAGCTAAGGGTTTGCAACTTTGCTTTTTTCTAAGAAAACAACGCTTACTTTCATTGATTTTTGCTGTTGTTTTTCTATTTTGTTTAATAGCATAATATGTTATTGTATTGAAAATGCTATTTTATTTCTATTTAGATTGTCTGCTCTAATCTTTATTATTTCCTTCTGCTAACTTTGGGCTTAATCTTCTTATTTCTCTATTTCTTTAATGTATAAAGTTATGTTGTTTATTTGAGATCTTCCTTTTTTTTTAATGGAAGGGTTTAACACAATAAACTCTCAGTACTACTTTTGTAGCATTACGTAAGATTTGGTATTTGGTGTTTATATTTTCCTTTGTTTTAAAACATCTTCTAATTTCTTTTTAATTTATTATTTTCTCCTGGTTGTTCCATAGTGTGTTGTTTAATTTCCACATTTTTGTGAATTTTATTGTTTTCCTTCTGCTATTGATATCTAATTTAATTGTGGCCAGAAAAAATATTTGGTATACTTTTAGTCTTCTTAAATTTATTAAGACTTGGTTGGTGACCTAACACGTGATCATGTGAGAAAGTTCCATTCATGTGTGAGAGGAATATGTATTCTGATGCTGTTAGTTAGGTAGAATGGTATGTATTTGTCTGTTAGGTCCATTTCATCTACAGTATTGACAGTATTGTTCAAGTTGTTCCCCTTGTTGATCTTCTGTCTGGATGTTCCTGTCATTATTTAAAGTGACATGTTGAAATCTCTTACTATTATTGTGCTGCTATCTGTTTCTTTCTTTAATTCTGTTAATTTTTGCTTTTTATATTTAGGTACTCTGATGTTGGGTGCATATATATAATTGTAATATTTTCCTAGTAAATTGATCCTTTTTACATACAATGTCCTTCTTTGTCTCTGTGATACTTTTTTGATATACAGTCTATATTGTCTGATTTAAGTATGGCCACCTTTGCTCTCTTTTGGTTACAATTTTCATGGAATATCTTTTTTACTTCCTTTACATTCAGTCTACATGTGACCTTAATTCTGAAGTGAGTTTCTTATAGACATTATATAGATAGGCCTAATTTTTAAAAATCCATTCAGCTATTCTATGTGTTTTGATTGGTGAGTTCAAACCATGTACATTTAAAGTTATTATTGAAAGGTTATGATTTACTATTGCCAATTTGTTAATTGTTTTCTGTTAGTCTCATAGTTCTTTTGTCTGTCTTTCCTTCTCTTACTGTTTTCATTTATGTTTAAAATAATTTTTTGTATTGATATGCTTTAATTCCTTTTTTTTTTTTTTGAGTAACTTCTATAGGGGTGTGTGTGTGTGTGTGTGTGTGTGGCTACCTTAGTGCTTACATATAATATAGATATAACTCTATTTTAAGCTGGTAACAACTTGAGTTCACAATCACATACAAAATTTTACACTTTAACTTCTCCCCACCACACTTTATGGTATGCTTGTCACAATTTACATCTATACATTTTGCATATCTTTTCACATATTTTAATGGTTATTTGTAATACTTTTCTCTATTTTTTACTAGAAATAAAAGTTACTCACTTACCACTATTACAATAATACAATATTCTGTGTTTATATATATTAACTTTACCAATGAGTTTCATACTTTTCTTATGCTATTTTACTGCTGTTCATTGTCCTTTCATTTCAGATTGAGGAACTCCCTTTAGCATTTTTTGCAAGGCAGGTCAAGTGGTGATGAACACCCTCAGTTTTCGTTTGCTGAAAAAAGCATTTTTCTGTCCCTTATTTCTGAAGGATAGCTTAACAGATGAAATGTTATTTGTTGGTAGTTTTTTTTTTTTTCCTGCACTTTGAATAAACAATCCCACTCCCACATGGCTTGCAATATTTCTGCTGAAAAAATCTGCCAATCGTCTGGCTGTTCCTTTGCATGTAATAAGTCACTTTTGTCTTGCTGCTTTCAAAACTCTCTTTGTCTTTAACTTTTGACAATTTGATTATAATGTGTTTCCATGTGTATTTCTTTGAGTTCATCCTATCTGATGGCCTTAGGATGATACTCATTTCCTTTTCAAGATTTGGGAAGTTTTCAGTCATTATTTCTTTGAATAAGCATTCTCCTTCTTGGACTCCCATAATGTGTATATTTGTACACTTGATAATATCCCATAAGTCCCTTAAGCTTTCTTCATTCTTTTTTCTTTGGGGGTGATTTGTTCTGTATAAGATGACAATGTGGGCTTCCCTGGTGGCACAGTGGTTGAGAGTCCACCTGCCGATGCAGGGGACACAGGTTTGTGCCCCGGTCCGGGAGGATCCCACATGCCGTGAAGCAGCTGGGCCTGTGAGCCATGGCCGCCAAAACAAAAAAAAAGATGACAATGTTATGCAGGTGTAGAAAATTGCAAAGAATATTTTCAGTGATGAAAACCCTGAACAAAGTACACCCCAGAAAGAAAATGGGCCTAGATATTTCTGCACTTCTTGTGATTTTAGACTCCTGTTTTTTCCCCTTAAACCTGAGATTTACGTAACACGGGTTTTAAGACACACAGACTTTTGTTTGGTTATTCTCCTGTAAAAGGTTCCATTAACAATGGTATTAGCCCAAACAGTGGGCATTTTCTAAATGTTATTGGGGGCCTTGATTCATCAAAGGCACAGACTTATACTTAAATTTTCTTCAGTAATTTTCTAGTAACAAATCAAGGTCTAAATTAGTCACAGAAAGAGAAATATTGTTCGTTGTTATTTTTCTTATGCCATATCCCCAAGTTTTTCAGACTCATTTGAGTAAAAGCTTGAGTGAGTAAGATAGAGCTGAGTGAGGTATCTGAGCTATGAAATATAACACTGCAAGATGTCATTTTTATTCAGGAAATAGGGAATATTTAAGTCATATAAATTCTTATTCTAAAATATTTACACCTACTTCACAGTATGCACATTTTCCTATGTAGACGAGTCTTATTTCCATTTCTTCAGTTAAGTTAAAGCTACATGTTCCTCTTTCCCCACATGTTTTTGCTTATTAGTATATTTCTTGAGCTGTTTTTATGTTATTTCTTTCCTTTATGGAATTTTTAAAACTTGGAACATCAAGTACTAAAGATGTATGTTTTCATCTGACAGTTACACCAGAGGTTGACTGTCTAGTTGAGAAGATTGAATCTATAGCTTGTATTTGTTTTTAAAATTAAACTGATCCTGGATAAAAGTTAATTTTTTTAGGAGTTAGTCCTTGACCACTAGTTTGATACAATCTCCACTTTATGTAACCTCTTTCACCAGCAGGACTGTTATTCTCCTAACTAACTGTGTAAGTTAAGATGACTAAATATATAAGTGCTTAAAATGGAATAAATAGATCTTCTATATAAAAAAAGGAGAAGGAAAGAAAAGACCTCTAAATTGGAAATGTAGAGGTATAACTATCTCTATTCACAGATGACACAATCCTACACACGGAAAATCCCAAAGAATCCACCAAAAAGCTACTAAAGCTAATAAACAAATTCTGAAAATTTCCAGGGTTCAAGGTAACACAAAAAAATCAGTTGTTCTATAAACCAGGAATGAACAATTCAAAAAGCAAATTAAGAAAACAATCCCATTTACAGTAGCATCCAAAAGGGTAAAATTTTTAGAAATAAATTTAGCCAAGGAGGTGGAAGACTTGTACACTGAAAACTATAAAACATTGCTAAAAGATATTTAAAAGAACTTAATAAATAAGAAGAAATCCTCTGTCCACGAATTGGAAGACTTCTATTGTTAGGATGTCAGGACTACCCAAAGCAATTTACAGATTCAATACAATCTCTATCAAAATTCCAACAAGGTTTTTTCAAAACCTGATGGAAAAGCTGATCCTCACATTTAAGTGGAATTGCATTGTATCTCCAATAGCCAAAACAACATTGAAAAAGAAGAACAAAGGTGGAGGACTCACATTTCCTGATTTCAAAACTTACTACAAAACTACAGTATTCAAAACACTGTGGTACTGTCATAGGGACAGACATATAGACCAACAGAATAGCATTGAGAGTCCAACAATAATCTCATATGTCTTTGGCCAATTGACTTTTGACAAGGATGCCATTCAATAGGAAAAGAATTTTCTCTTCAAGGAATATTACTGGGACAACTGCATGTCCACATACAAAAGAATGAAGTCAGACTCCTACTTCACACAATACACAAAAAGTAGCTCAAAATGGATCAATGACAAACATAAAAGCTAAAACTAGAAAACTCGAAGAAGAAAACACAGGAGTAAACTTTCATGATTTTGGATTTATCAATGAATTCTTAGATATAACACAAAATGAACAAGCAGCAAAAGAAAAAACAGATGAATTAGACTTCATAAAAATTAAAAGCCTTTGTGAATCAAAGGGCATTATTAATAAAATGAAAATACAACTTACAGCATGGGAGAAAATATTCGCATATCATGTATCTGAAAAGGGTTTATTATCCAAAATATATAAAAAATACAACTCAATATCAAAAAGCAAATGACCCAATAAAAAAATGAGCAAAGGTGGCCTTGAATAGACATTTCTCAAAAAAAGATATACAAATGGCCAAAAGCACATCAAAGGATTCTCAACATCACTGGTTATTAAGGAAATGCAAATGAATGTGGTAATGAGATACCACATCACACTGATTAAGGTAGCTTTTTTTCAAAAGTGAAAATAGCAAGTGTTGGTGAGGATGAGAAATTGGAACTTTCATAAATTGCTGGTAGGAATATAAAATGGTTTAGTATCTATGTGAAACAATTTGGTGGTTCCTCAAGAAGTTAAACATAAAATTACAGTATGAACACCCCTATTCCATTCCTATGCAGATACCCCCAAATAAGTGAAAACAGGTGTTCAAACAAGTATGTGTAAATGAGTGTTCATAGAAGCATTATTTACAACAGTCAAAAGGTAGAAGCAATCCATGTGTTCATTAGCTGATGAACAGATAAATAAAATACACATACAATAGAATATTAATCAGAAATAAAGTTCTGAGATATGCTACAACAGGGATGTATCTTGAAAATGCTATGATAAGTGATATAAATGAGATGCACAAAAAACATGTTGTATGTTTTCACTTGTATGAAACATGTAGAATGGATAAATTCATAGAGACAAAAAGCAAGTTAGATGCTACCAGGGGCTTGGAGAAGGGGGATAATGGTCAGTTTTGTCTTAAGGTATACTGGGTTTCTATATGGGGACATAGAAAGTTTTAGAAATAAATAGTGGTGATGATTGCATTGTGAAGGTAATTAATGCCACTGAAGTGTAGACTTGAAAATGGTAAATATGGCCAATTTTATATTAAATGAATGAATAAATAAATAAAACAGACAAAAGTTGTCCAAATATATGTTTACTATAGATATCTGGTAATAAAGCTCTATCTGTAAGTATAACTTGTTGAGAAGGCCATGGAATTCTGATAACTTTTACTGGGAAAAACTAATCAAACTTTGGAAATCTGCTGATATGAGAAAAATATAAAGACTTATCTATGTAAATAATGTCCTATTATTGCTTTCTAAAGAAGACTTAAGATTCATAAGCATGCTTGTATTAAGTAATCTTGTGTGGTTTTAGTAAAAACTATACAAAGAAGCTCATCATAAATTTCCCAGTCTTATTATCCCAGATTATTTTTCATATAAGATTCTTAGCACTAATATTAAAGAGATAATTTAAGGCTTTGAAATTCCATTTCTATGACTTTGTTCCTACTATGCCCAAACTGGAACGCTGTCATCAACTTTATTGTAAATTTTAAAACAGGTTTTGAGCAAAAAAATTAAGAAATCATTTTTGGGTAATCATAGAAACTTTCTAACTTTCTGAACTTGTCTTGATCTGAAGATAAGAACATGAAAATGTAAATTTTCTTTCTTTAAGCTCTCTAACACAGTTGCAAGAAAGTGCCAACCACAGAGTTAGTATATACCTTATGCCAACCTTGGCAGCCACGTGGTCCATCACAACCTTAACTTCAATAGGCATTTCATACTGTGTAACACACTTGATAATGTAAGTAGCTGGTTCATTAGTCTATGGTATGATGTCACAGAATTGTGTACCATCTACTAAAGGTAAATTGATTTTCCCTAGTGTCAAACGAGTCAGATTAAATCAGAAAGGCAATCACAGAGTTCTCCTTTCTTTGAAGTTAAATGACTACAAATACTTCTCACACCTCTGTATGGTTCAAGTTATGCAGAAAGGTTTAATAGATGCATATAAGACCATTGCAGCAGGAGAAGCGGGGGTGGACATGCAACTAGAAGAGTAAGCTCTAGGCTGAACACAGTGAATCAAAGCCCAGGAAAATCCTCTCTGCCACTGCCATATCTGGGAAAGCTACCATTGCCACTTCAATAACTACTTATAGCAAAATGATATTTCTATCTCCATTGCAACTAGAGCTGTGATATAGAAAAATGGTGCCATCGCTGTAGTAAGCTGCAGATTCAGGAAGGTTTTAGCTTCAAAACTATTCCATCACTACTGTGATCAAATCTGGTAAAATAAATGTCTTGCATCCTTCCTTTCTTCTCACATATCTCAGTTCCAAATTGGTAAAACTATTGCAGAACCCAAACTTTAAGAAGATTGGAAAGGATATTGAACAAGTTAATCATATTATCCACCACACAAGAAAAGCACAAATTTTGCATTTGTTTTCCCTTTCTTTAACAAAATATAAGACTCACTGATTTTGATAAAAGGAATTCTACTGAGTCAAAGATCAAGACAGGATTTCCATGCTCAATCAGTCTGAACTTGAAACTGAAGGTCAACACAAGTTACGGATAATACACATATTGAAGGACAACTTTAACCTTTAGGAATGCAAAATTTATTTCTTTAGTGAATAGCAAATAGGTCTTCTTTTGTTTCTTTGTTTTCTTTTGTTTTTAAACACTAACCATTTGAACATATTAAATCTTATCTCAGAATTCAACTTAACTTAGAAACTTGAACACTATTCTATAATTAGATTTCTAAGCCCTGATTATCTTTGGAGCACTGTCTATAGTTTAGATGTACCTCTGTAAATTTCTACTGCTGCTCAGGGAAAAGATTTATGAAAGTCTAAATTCAAGTGCATTATCTTTATTTCTTATTAATCTGCCTTCCTACACATAACTGTAAAAAAGTTCTGATCTGCACAATGCATTAACTCCACAATTTTATCACCATTACTTCACTGGCACGCAGTCTAAATCAGTCATAGTCATTTTGATTATTATTAGTTTATGATGAAACAGAGATAATCTAAACAGTTATAATATATTCTTACACAAATAATAAGAAACGCTGAAACTCAATGGCATCAGGAAAAAATGTCTTAAACTTCATTAATAGATGCGGTTATATCATTACTTCTGTTGATGTACTTTAAATGTGTTTTGAAGGAATAATGTTCTGATGTATCTTTGGTGTGTGTGAGTGTGCATGCAGGCATGTGTGCATGTATGTGTGTTTTACAATAAAAACCATTTCATATTTCAAGGGTAACTATCTAAGGACCAGTTCTATACACTCTCAAAATACCAAAGGCCTTTTGCCCTCCTATTTTTCTTTCTACATAAGGTTTAGAAAACTTGATGAATTAGTGTCATTACTAAATTGTGCATCATCACAGATTGAATGTTTAGTATTAGTGCTTTAGCCATTGACCCATATACAATGTTGTATTTGCATTTTCAAGAAATAGAGTTACAATTTTAGTTTACTAGTTTAAGGTTTCAAGCAGGAATGATAAAACTATGTAAAGGACAAAATACAATAGCTTTTTATGGTGTTCCTGCATTGAAATTTCAATTGCAATATAGACGGTATTTATTTTAAAATACTTTCCTGAAAGATGGCTCAGAGGACTATCCTGATAATATTATAATGCATTCATTTCTTTCTCTGAATTTTATCTATTAAAAATTCACTTTAAATTCAGAGAAAGTGAAAGAAGAGGAGGATGAGGATCAAGAGAAACAAAGCTGAAAAAATGTATTACTAAATCAAAGAATTTTCAGGCAAAGTCACATTAACATTGGAAAAAGAAAATGACAATGATATTTTAAAGGATACTGCAAATGCAGACAATGTACCTGTGAAACTATTTATGATTCTTTGATTTCTACAAATCTTTAAGAAGAATAAATAAGAAGAGTAAAAAAGAACATTGTCTTTTTCATCAAACTGAATATTTTCTGTGTTTAAACTGTCCCATTTACTTACTCAATCTTCATCTAGGACAAATTCTAAGTGTAGTATTTGTCATAGAATCTTTAACCATACTTTTAAAAGTAAAATTACTTTGGCATATAATAAAGGAACAAAATATAGCAGATTAAAGAGAAAATTTCACAGTATTATAATTAGCATAAGATATATAGACTTTGAACATAACGGAAAATCAGTACAGAAACAAAGAAATTCAGCCTTTGGTTGGATGCTGTTGAACTGGAAACCCATAAAAGTCTTATACACAAATGTTCTTCCTTAGTTGGTAAGCACATCTATAAAAATTAATATTTATACAGGAGAAGAGTTGGAGACATAGGGAAGGGAAAGTAAAATTAGATAGATCATTGTTCCATGGATTTAGAATGGAATTTTTAGGGTTTTTATTTGTTTGTTTGTTTTGGTTGGCTGGTTTTTGCTTTTTTTTTTAAGCATGACTCTGCCTCATCATGAAGTGCTTGCCATTAGATATCCTGCTTACAGTCTGAAACTAGCAGGTAATCATAAAACATAACACACTACTTTCTATCTACATGGGGATACAATTTTGTGGATTTCATTTATCCAACTGTGAATCTCACAGTAAACACAAGGAAAAAATAGTAAATAAATAAGTAAAATAAAATAACAAAGTACTAACACTAAAGAAAACCAACAAAATACAAGGGGAAAGAGAAAGAGAAGAAGAAAGTAATAGAGAGGAACCACAAAATTAGCTAGAAGACAATTGTTTAAATGGCAATAAGTACATGCTTACCAATAATTATTTTAAATGTAAATGGAATAAATTCACCAATCAAAAGATATAGAGTGGCTAAATAGATAAAAAATGAAATAAAACAAAACAAAATCTATCTGTATGCTGCCTGCAAGAGACTCACTTCTGATGTAAGAACACACAAAGACTGAAAGTGAAGGATGGAAAAATATATTCCATGCAAATGTAAATGAAAAGACAGCTGTAGTAAGTATATTTATATCAGATAAAATAGACTTTAAAACTAAGACTGCAATAAAAGACAAAAAAAGCATTACATAGTGATAAAGGGGTCAATTCAGCAAGAAGATATAACAATTGTAAATATATATGCACACAACACAGTAACACCTAAATACATAAAGCAAATATTAACAAATATAAAGGAAGAAATTGAAAGCAATGCAATAATAGTTGGAGACTTTAACACTCACTTACATCAATGGATAGATCATCCCAACAGAAAACCAGTAAGTTTCATCGGACTTACACTGCATGTTACATCAGATAAATTTAACACATATATACAAAACATTTCATCCAAAAGCAGCAGAATACACATCCTTGTCAAGTGAACATGGAACACTCTCCAGTATAGATCACATGTTGGGTTACAAAGCAAGTCTCAATAAATTCAAGAAGATTGAAATCACATCAGACATCTTCTCCAACCACAGTGACATGAAACTAGAAGTCAATCACAAGAAATAAATGGGAAAAGCACAAAAAAATGGGGATTAAACAGCATGTTACTATCATCAAAGAAAGCAAAGGAGAAATTTTAAAATACTGAGAGACAAATGAGAACAGAAATACAACGTACCAAAATTTATAGAATGCAGCAAAAGCAGTTCTGAGAAGGAAGTTCATAGCAATAGAGGCCTACATCAAGAAACAAGAAAAGCCCAAAACAAACAATCTAACTTTACACCTAAAGGAACTAGAAAAAGAAGAACAAAAGAAGCCCAAAATTCGTAGAAGGAAGGAAACAATAAAGACAAGAATGGAAATAAATAAAATTAATACTAAAAGACTTTATTAATGAAAAATGAAAATTGTATTATTGAAAATTAATAAATCTAAAAGCAGGTTCTTTGAAAAGATAAATAAAGTTGAAAAGCCATTAGTTAGCCTATTCCATAAAAATAGAGAGAGAGAGCTCAAATAAATAACATCAGAAATGAAGGAGAAGAAATTACTACTGATACCACAGAAATACAAAGCATCATCATAAGAGAATACTACAAACAATTATATACCAACAGGAATGGACAACCTAGGAAAAATGGATGACTTTCTAGAAACATGCAATCTGTCAAGATTGAATCATGAAGAAATAGGAAATCTGAATATAGGCATACCTCATGTTAATGTATGTTGGTTTACTGTGATTCACAGTAATTAATTTTTTTAACAAATTGAAGGTTTGTGGAAACTCTGCTTCAAGCAAATCTATCAGCACAATTTTTCCAACAGCATATGCTCACTTCATGTCTCTGTGTTACATCTTGGTAATTCTCACAATATTTTAAACTTTTTCCTTATTATTAGATTTATTTTGATGATCTGTGATCAGTGATCTTTCATGTTACTGTTGTAATGATTTTGGGGAAACCACAAACCACACCCATATTAGAGAGTGAAATTAATTGATAAATGTTATGTGTGTTCTGACTACTCCACCAATGAGCCACTACTCCATCTCTCTCTGTCTCTCAAACCTCTCTATTCCATGAGACAAAACAGTATCGAAATTAGGCCAATTAATAACCCTACAGTACTCTCTAAGTGTACAAATGAAAGGAAGAGTCACATGTCTCTCACTTTCAATCAAAAGCTAGAAATGGTTAAGCTTACTGAGAAAGGCATGTAAAAAGCTGAGACAGGTCAAAACATAGGCCTCTTGCTACAAACAGCCCAGTTGTGAATGCAAAGGAAAATTAAAATGCTACTCCAGTGAACACATGAATGATAAGAAAGTGAAACAGCCTTATTGCTGATATGGAAAAAGTTTTAGTGGTCTGGATAGAAGATCAAACCAGCCACAACATTCCCTTAAGCCATAGCCTAATTCAGAGCAAGGTCCTATGGCTCTTCAATTCTATGAAGACTGAGAGAGGTGAGGAAGTGCAGAAGAAAAGTTTGAAGCTAGCAGAGGTTGGTTCATCAGGTTTAAGGAAAGAAGCTGTCTCCATAACATAAAAGTATGAGATGAAGCAGCAAGTGCTGGTGTAGTAGCTGCAGCAAGTTATTCAGAAAAGCTTGCTAAAATAATTAATGAGGGTGGCTACACTAAACAATCGGTTTTCAATGCAGATGAAACAGCCTTCTATTGGAAGAAGATGCCATCTAGGACTTTATAGCTAGGGAAGAGAAGTCAATGCCTGGCTTCAAATCTTCACAGGACAGGCTGACTCTCTTGTTAGGGGCTAATGAAACTGGTGACTTTCAGTTGAAGCCAATGCTCATTTACCATTCAGAAAATCCTAGGGTCCTTAAGAATTATGCTAAATCGACCCTGCCTATGTGCTATACATGGAACAACACAACCTGAATAAGAGCGTATTTGTCTACAGCATAGTTTACTGAATATTTTAAGCCCACTGATGAGGCCTACTACTCAGAAAAATAGGTTTCTTTCAAAATATTGACAATGCACCTGGTCACCCAAGGGTTCTGATGGAGATATACAATGAGACTGATGTTGTTTTCATGCCTGCAACACATCTATTCTGAAGCCCATGGATCAAGGGGTAATTTTGACTCTCAAGTCTTATTATGTAAGAAATACATTTTGTAAGTCTGAAGCTGCCATAGATAGTGATTACTCTGATGGATTAGGGCAAAGTCAATTTGAAAACTTCTGGAAAGGATACACCATTCTAGGTGCAATGAAGAACATTTTTGATTTATGGAAAGAGGTAGAAATATCAACATTCACAGGAGTTTGGAAGAATTTGATTTCAACTCTCATGGATGAATTTGAGGAGTCAAGACTTTAGTGGAGGAAGTAACTTCACATGTAGTAAAAATAACAAGAGAACAATAATTTAAATTGGAGCCTGAAGATGTGACTGAATTGCTGTAATCTTACATTAAAAATTCAATGAATGAGGAGTTGCTTCTTATGGATGAGCAAAGAAAGTGTTTCTTGAGATGGAATCTACTCCTGATAAAGATGCTGTGAAGGTTGTTGAAATGTCAGCAAAGGACTTAGAACATTACATGTACTTAGTTGATAAAACAGTGGCAGGGTTTGAGAGGATTGACTCCAATTTTCAAAGTTTTACTGTGGGTAAAGTGCTATCAAACATCATTGCATGCTACAGAGAAATTGCTCATGAAAGGAAGAGTCAATAACTTCAGCAAACTTCACTGTTGTCGTATTTCAAGAAATTGCCACAGTCACCATAATACTCACCAACCACCACCCTGATCAGTCATCAGTCATTAACATCAAGGCAAGATACTGCACCAGCAAAAAGATTATGACTCACTGAAGGCTCAGATGATGGTTAGCATTTTTCAGCAATAAAGTATTCTTAAATTAACATGTGCTCATTTTTTTTTAGACATAATCCTACTGCACACTTAACAGCCTGCAGTATAGTGTAAACATAGTTTTATATGCACTGACAAACCAAGAAATTAGTGTGACTCACTTTATTTTGATATTCACTATTGCAGTGGTCTGGAACCAACCCCGCAATGTCTCTGAGGTATGCCTGCAGATCTATCACTAATGAGGAGATTGAAACAGTAATCAAAAATCTCCAAAAAGTATATATATTATATATATATATATTTATATATATATCTGAGTTACTTTGCTGCATTCCTGAAACTAACACAACATTGTAAATGAACTTTGCTTCAATAAAAAAAAATTACAAAAAAAGAAAAAAAGAAATCTCCCAACAAGGAAAAGCCCAGAATAAGATGGCTCCACTGGTGCATTCTACAAAACAGTCAAAGAAGAATTAATACCTATCCTTCCCAAACTCTTCAAAAAATTTAAGAGGCGGGAAACTTTCCAAACACATTTTATGAAGGTAGTATTACCCTGGTAACAAAACTAGGCAAGGACATCACAAAAAAGAAAATTACAGGCCAATATCCTTGATGAACATTGATGCAAAAATCCTCAACCAAATCTTAGAAAATCAAATCCAATAATTGACTAAAAGGATCATACACCATAATCAAGTGGCATTTACTCTAGGGATGTTAGGATGGCTCAACATATACAAATCAATAAACATGATACATCACACTAAGAGTATGAAGGATAAAATCATATGATCATCTCAACAGATGCAGGAAAAATATTTGATAATATTCAACAACAATTTATGATAAACCCTCTCAACAAAGTGGATGTTGAGAGAATGGACTTCAATATAATAAAGGCTATATATGACAAACCCACAGCTAACATCATACTCAACGGTAAAAAGTTGAAACCTTTTCCTCTAAAATCAGGAACAAGACAACAATGTCCACTCTCACCACTTTTATTCAATATAGTATTGAAAGTCCTAGCCACAACAGTTAGGCAAGAAAAAGAAATAAAAACATCCAAATTGGAAAGGAAGAATTAAAACTGTTACTATTTGGAGATGGCAGGATACTATATATAGAAAACCCTAAAGATGCTACCAAAGAAATTTTAGAACTAATAAATGAATTCAATAAAGTTACAGGATACAAAATCAGTATCTATACACTAATAAAAACTATCAGAAAGAGAAATTAAGAAAACAATCCCACTTACAACTGCATCAAAAAGAATAAAATACCTGGGAATAAATTTAACTAAGGAGGTCAAAGACCTGTACTCTGAAAATATAAGACACTGATGAAAGAAACTGAGGAAGACACAAATAAATGGAAAAATATACTCTGCTCAAGAATTGGAAGAATTAAGATAGTTAAAAATGTCCATTATACCCAAATCAATCTACAGATTCAATGCAGTCCCCATCAAAATGGTAATGGCATATTTCACAGAACTAGAAAAAATATTTCTAAAATTTGTAGGTAACAATAAATGTCCTTTAACAACCAAAACAACCTTGAGAAAGAAGAACAAAGCTGAAAGTAACATGCTCCCTGATTTCAAACTATACTATCAAGCCATAGTAATTACAACAGTATGGTACTGGCACAAAAACTGACATGTAAATCAATGAAACAGAATTGAGAGCCCAGAAATAAATCCACACATATATGGACAATTAATTAATGACAAATGAACCAAGAACGTACAATAGAGAAAAAAGCCTCTTCAATAAAATGGTGTTGGGAGAAATGAGCAGCCACATGGAAAAGAATGAAACTAGACCACTATCTTACACCTTATATAAAAATTAACTAAAAATGGACTGAAGGCTTGAATGTAAGACCTGAAATTATAAAATTCATAGAAGAAAACATAGGTGGTAACTTCATTGATATTGGTCTTAGTGTTTTTGTGGATCTGACTTCAAAGGCAACGGAAACAAAATAAAAAATAACTGTGTGGGACTACATCAAATTAAAAAGCTTCTACATAGTGAAGGAAACCACCATAAAAATGAAAAGGCAACTAAATGGGAAACGATACTTGCAAATCATATACCTGATAAGCAGTTAATATCCAAAATATATAAAGAATTCATCCAACAAAACACCAAACAGGCAGATTAAAAAATGGCCTGAGAGTCTGAGTAGACATTTTTCCAAAGATGACATATAGATGGCCAACAGGCACATGAAAAATGTTCAACGTTATTAATTACCAGGGAAATGCAACTCAAAACCCTAATGAGATTTCACCTAACACCGGTTAGAAAGGCTATTATCAAAAAGACAAGAAAAAACAGATGTTGGAGAGGATGTGCAGAAAAGAGAATCTTCATACATTATTGGTGGGAATGTGAATTACTGCAGCTTCTATGGAAAACAGTATGGAGATTCCTCAAAAAATTAAAAATAGAATTACCATATGACCTAGGCTTTTCACTTCTGGGTATTTATCTGAAGAACACAAAACCACTAATTCAAAAAGATATATGCACCCCTATGTTCATTGCAGCATTATTTACAACAGCTAAGATGTAGAAACAACCAAAGTATTCACTGAAGGATGAATGGATAAAGAAGAAGTGATACAAATATATATAATAGAATACTACTTTGCTAGAAAAAAGAATGAAATCCTGCCATTTGTGACAACATGGATGAAACTTGAGGATATTATGCTAAGTAAAATAAGTCAGAAGGAGAAAGAAAAATACTATATGATTTTACTTGTATGTGAAATCTAGAAACAAAATGAAAGAAAAAACAAAAGAAAAGTAAACTACTTATAGGTACAGAGAACAGATTAGTGATTACCAAAGGAGAAGGTGGTTGGAGGTTGGGCAAAATGGATAAAGGGGGTCAACTCTATGGTGATGGATGGTAAACAGACTTGTGACGGTGATCACTCTGTAGTATATACAGGTATTGAAGTACAATGCTCTATAAATGAAAGTTATATATGAAAATTTTTTTTAAAGTTTAAAGAATTCAATGGGCATGGTTATGCTTGCATGTAATACCTGGAACTGCTACCCCTGCCTTGCAACCAGGAGGGAACACAACACTGACAGACTGAAATTGGCAGACTAGAAGAGGAAAAGCCTCTGATTCTTTGCTATTATTAAGCCACAAATTAACCTAAAATATTTCCCCTAGATATTTTGCTATATAGTATTACATGCATCTTGACATTTAATTCAATTTGGATTGTCTATTTGGTTATTTGTAGCCCAAAGAATTCCAACTGATACAATAAATGTCTTTTATATATACCTCCCCCAAAAAGAACAATTCAGAGTATCTCTGTATTAGTTGTCTTTTGCTGTTTGACAGTTCAGTCACTTAACCCTCATTTATTATTTCAAAGTCCTGTAGGACAGAGGTCAGGGTAGACTCAAATGGTCCTGTCTCACAATGTTGAAATCAAGGTCTTGGCAGAAATGGGCTCTTCTCTGGAGGCTGTGGGGAAGAATCATCTTTCAGGCTCATCTAAGTTGTTAGCTGAATTCAGTTCCATGACTGGGAGGATCCTTTTTTTCCTTCCTTGCTGTCAGCCAGGGATTGCTCCTGGTTTCTGGAGACAACTCTCCTGTCACTGCACAGGATACCCTCCATCTTCAAGCCAACAACAGTATGTCAACGTTAGGCTTCCAATTTCTCTGACTTCCCCTTTTCCTACTAGGTTGAGAAAACTCTCTGCTTTCAAAGGGCTCATATAATTATATGATTAGGCCCACCTGATAATCCAAAGCAACCTCTTTATTTTAAAGCAAATTGATCGGTCGTCTTAATTATATCTGCAAAGTCCTTTTTGCCATGGTAGGTAACATATTCACAGCCATAAAATATTATCATATTCATAGTCCCAAGTTGCTAGGGCAGGTAATCTTGGGTGGAGGGGGCATTTTTAGAGTTCTGTCTGTCACATTCATTTAGAAAAAACCCAACTTTTAGATTTCTGCCAATAAAAATATGTAATTTCTAGAAATTTTTCTTTTAAATTTAAAAAGACTTTCCTTTTGATTCAGTTGTCGGTTTTGAAAAATTAATTTTCAGATCATTTGTTCTGTGAAGAGAATAACTTCAAAAGAATATTCAAGTAAATAAATAGTTGATGGGTTTGAAGCAGAGAAGCTTCACGGAGATAACAGCAGAAAAGCAGTGATGTGCAAATTGTTGAGCTAAGAAAGTGAGTTCACCATTCCCACATAAATCCAGGAATGCCTTCAAAACACAGTCTGTGCTCTGCTTCTGCGCATCAGAGAAATCAAGGGGCCCACAACAGTGTCAGATTATCCCACAGAGGTTTGTTGTGCAGGATGTTTCCTGACTGATTGCATCCTTGGGAGTGTATTTGATTACGTTTCTAGCAATTCAGTTGTAAACAAATACTTGGTGCTGTTATCTTTAATAAGCCTCTAAGAGAAATGATAGCTGAATAGTTTGGGGATTTCTTTGATTGGGCCAAGTCTTCCCAGGCATTTCAGACATTGATGAAAGCAGTATTTTCTTTCTGATATTTAGTTGTTTCATTAACCAGGAAAAAATATATTGAACAATCCCTCAGAGCTAATATGGTTGAAAAAACGGTGGTGAAAAGTGTCAAAATGGAGGAATCGTTTCTGTGGATGCAAGCTGTTAAGGTGAGGAAGGATGTCTATAAACTAATGTGAAGTGCATCTTTTAAACCAGTATATTAAATGGCATTCTGAACAGCAGGCTACTCATATCTTAATACTACATGAATCATAATTTCAAGGAAGCCAGCATAAAAAGCCAACATTAGAGTTAGATTGATTCAAATTTTCAGTCTAGCTCAACTTCATACCACATTTTCATAGCTATAACTTCCCTATTATCCAGGTTGAATTCTCCTTGTGATAAAAAAATGTATAGTAAGTCCTCAGTCATGTGCAACTGAAGGGGTCCAAAGGTAAGTTTTGCTAAGACAATGCTTGTTGCATGCGGTGGGATTTTCATGGGTCTTTCTCATGGCAGCTCCACTGTACTCTTCCTGTTTGTTCTAAAGAAAAATTTTCAGAAACAATGGAGATGGTGCCTGTGTGTCTTTGATCCCAAACATCTCTGAAGGAGACTCAGAAGGCAGCATTACTTCCAAGGGAAACTACAGATTTTTCAGGGGCCAGAAAGGCAAAGAATATGAGGCCTTGAGGTGCTCAGATTTGTCCCTGCCTGATTCATCTATAGCAGGCAGAGAAAGGGACATACACCTGACTGAATTCACACAGCTTTACAGTGCAAGGCACTTAAGAGACATACAGTTGATATTAGGTATTGATTGAGAGTCAGTTAATCTTTCAACTAAAATAACTAGGGTAAGGTATAATAGTCACACTCCCACATTCAATAAGTATGGAAATCATTAGGGAAGAACTTACTAAGACACCATTAAGAGTAAAACTATTTGTGAGGAATGAGAGTTATAAAACATTTACTTGAAGTCACTATTTCAAAAAATTCAAAAGCATATGTCTGACAAGAATGTCAAATAATAAATATGAATGTAAAATTTTTATCATTGTGATTTGTGGAATAAGAAAAAGTGAAAATTGCTTTGTACTGGTATACAAATTCATTATTTTTTGTGATGTTTATGATGTTTAAAAATTACAAAGTTGTCTTAAGTAGTTGAATGAGCAAAGGGCTTTCAGATTTGGGATTTCTCTGTCTGAAATGTGTTGGCCTGCATAATTTCCTATCTATTAACGGTGACATAGGCACTTTTTAAAATATGGCAACATTTGTCTGAGAAGGGTCATCCAATAACATGGTTGAAAGTATCAGTAAAGCACACACTTTTTTATCCTGCTGTGTCTGCTGCTTTAGAGATGTTGAAAGCATGTGAGATTTCTGGCCTGCTAGGAAGCATGAATGACCCTAAGACTTTTTAAAGGGATTATGAATGGTGGACTGTGGTAATGCCTTTCATTGGTTTCCATTTGTTGGATTCCCTGTTATCCACAATGTTTTTAAGTCATTCAAATGTCATATTAGTTACAGTGGCTAAAAACCTTTTAAGGGAACTATCTGACTTCCAGACTACAGGGAAATGGTTCCATCTCTAACCCTTTTTATAAGTTAAGGTTATGTTTTGTTTTTGACTAGCCAGCCTGGTAGGCATTTAAGTTTTTTGATTTACACAATATTTAAAATAAAATATGTTTATTATTTGAAATAATTTTCAGATATTGAAAGCTACTTTCCATATAGAAAAACAGAGTCTGGCGTGATAGTGGAAATTGGGAAGAATATGGATGAGATGTGAAAATCTCTATTCTTGCTAAACTATCCACAGTAGCAATGGAACAGACTAACAGGTCAAATAGAGCTGCTGAAGAGGAACTGCTCCAATTATTCGATTTGGGTAATAATTCATAATGAATCTTTAGGCTACATATTTGTTAATATATTTATTCAAAAATATGCAAGGCCATGTGGTAGGCATTTCAGCTTCCTTTATTCAGGGAGAATAAAAGAATTTATATATTCTAGTTGACAATGGGAAAATAGACAAAATAATAAAATAAAGAAAATGAATAAAGAAAGCAATGGGGTGGGTGTTCCATAACAGAGAATAACAGGTTTGGGTGAGTATTGGTTCAAAAAGATGTTGCTGGAAAGAGAATTCATCTAGCAAGAGAGAATCATTCAAGGAAAACCCTCTGTGAGGACATAGTATGTTAAGTTGAAAGCTGAAGTGTGAGAAAAGTCAGTCATAGGAAGAGTAGAGAAAAGCTTTTTTAAAGCTCTTTAAAAGAGAACAGTGCACGTCTAAAGAGTTTAAGGCATGAAAAAAGTGTTGCTTTTGAGAAAATGGAAGACTAGCGACCTGAAACTTAAGAAGTGAGTCCAGAGTACAAATATAATGCAGCCTATCCACCAGCTTATAGACACCAGCCCCAGGACCACTGCAGCACTTTAACCTGTAATGACAGGACCCAGCCCACCCCCCAGCAGGTTGGCAACAGACCTCGGATCCCTGGGCCCTGACCCCACCCACCAGCAGGCCAAGACCAGCTCTGAGAAACCATGGACCCATCAGCCAGCTGCCCTGACCTACCAGTTCGCCTACACAAGCTTTAGGACATCCCAGACCCTGTAGCCAGCTGTGTCAGGAACAGGCCTTGCCCACTAGCAGGCCAACACCAGCTCAAAGACTCCTAGGGCTCTATAGCCAGTGATTCCAGGATTCAGCCCCACCCAACTGTGATATAGCACCAGTTCTGGGACCTCTAGGCCCTGCAGCCATAGACACTACCTGGCTCTGCATATCATTGGGTCTAGCCCCTGGGCCCTGGCCTCACCAACCAGTGGGCAGGCATCAGCCCAGGGACCACTGCAGCCCCACAGCCTGCTTTTTCAAGATTCAGCCAACAAAACAGGAGGCTGGCACCAGACCAGGTCGCCCCAACCCCAGCCTTGCCCATCAGCAGGCCAACCAGCTCTGTAACACCTTGGGACCCTGAGTCAGTGGCCCCAGGATCCAGCCCTACCCACCAGAGGGTGATACCAGCTTCAGGACTCCTTGGACCCCGCAGTCAGAGAATCTGGAACTCAGCTCAGTGAGCTGGCACTAATGTCAGGACACCCTGGGCCCAGGCTCTGCCCACCAGTAGGCACCAGCTCTGAGGCACCTTGGATCCCTAAGCCAGCCACCCTGGGATCCAGCCCCACTCACCAGTGGGCCAGCATCAGCTTTAAGACACCCAGGAACCCACAGCCAGCCATGTCAAGAACAAGCCCCACTCACCAGCAGGCCAACATTAGATGCAGAAACCATGGCCACACAACAGCCCACCCCAGGTCCTGGCTCTGCCCACCAATGGGCCAATCTAGGCCCAGGACACCCTAGGATTCTGCAGCCAGACGTCTGTGACCTGACCCCACCAAAAATGTCTGGCAGCCTACATAACGTAGGACCTGGCAACCAAGTTGATTAGGGGCCAACCATGCCTACCAGACTGCCCACAATAGTCAGCCCACCACAACAGAAGGACCCATGCAGCCCACATAGGGGGCACACCTAGAGTATATAGCTCTGGCAAACAGAGGGGAGTGTGCTGCTGGAATCATAAGATGCTCACACAGAAGGCCACTTCTCCAAGGTTGGAAAACATAACCAACCTGCCAGATACACAGGAATAAAAACAGCAAATTAGGCAAAATTTGGCATCAAAGAAACATGTTTCAAATGGAAGAATATGATAAAACCTCAAAAGAAGAACTATTGGAAGTGGAGATAGGTAAGCTACCCAAGAAAGTGTTCAGGTAATGATTGTAAATATGTTTAAAGACTCAGGAGAAGAATGGAAGAACACAGTGAGAAGTTGAACAAAGCGTCAGTAGATATAAAGAAGAGCCAAACAGAGATGAAGAATATAATAACTAAAATAAAAAATACGCTAGAAGGAAACAGTAATAGATTAAAAGATGCAGAACAGATCAATGAGCTTGAAAACAGAATAGTGGAAATCATTGAAGCTAAACAGAAAAAAGAATAAAAAGAAATAAGGACAGTTTAAGAGACCTCTCAGACAACATTAAGCATACTAACATTTGCAGTATAGGGATTCCAGAAAGAGAAGAGAGAGATAAAAGGCTAAGAACATATTTGACAACATAATAGCTGAAAACTTCCCTAACCTGTTATAGGAAACAAATATCCAGGTCCAGGAAGCATAGAGAGTCCTAACAAGATCAACCCAAAGAGAACCACACCAAGACACATTATAATTAAAATGGCAGAAATTAAAGATAAAGAGAGTATATTGAAAGCAGTGAAGGGAAAGCAACAATTATTTATACACACAAGGGAACTCCCATAACGTTATCAGCTGGTTTTTCAGCAGAAACTCTACAGTCCAGGAAGGGTGGCATGATATATTTAAAGTGATGAAAGGGAAAAAGCCTACAACCAAGAATACTCTACCCAGAAAGGCTTTCATTCAGATTTGATGGCGAGATCAAAAGTTTTACAGACAAGCAAAGCTAAAAGAGTTCAGCACCATCAAGCCAGCTTTACAAGAAATGTTAAAGTGACTACTCGAAGCAAAAAAAAAAAAAAAAAAGCCAAAACTAGAAACATGAAAATTATTAAAGGAAAAAGATCATTGGTAAAACCAAATATACAGGAAAGGTAGTAAGTCCACATGTACAAAGCTAGTAGGAAGGTTAAAGACGAAAGTAGCAAAGTCATCTATATCCACAATACGTAGTTAAGGAATACACATAACAAAAAGATGTAAAATATGATGTCAAAAATAGTAATTGTTGGGGGGGGAGTAAAAAGGAAGGTAGTTAAAATGCATTTAAAATTAAGAGACCACTAACTTAAAATAATCACATGTATATATAGATTGCTATACACAAGCTACACGGTAACCATGAACCAAAAATCTATAACAGATACACACACAAAAACGAGAAAGGAATTCGAACGTAACGCTAAAGATAGCCATCAAATCATAAGGAAAGAGAACAAAAGAAGGAACAAAAAAGAACTGCAAAAACAATTAATAAAATTGTTATAAGTACATACCTATCAATAATTACTTAAATGTAAATGGACTAAATGCTCAAGCCAAAAAACATGAAATTGCTGAATGGACAAAAAACAAGACTCATATTTATGCTGCCTACAGGAGATTCACTTCAGACACACGCAGACTGAAAGTGAAGGGATGAAAAAGGTATTCCATGCAAATGGAAACTAAAAGAAAGCCAAGGCAACAATACTTCTATCCAGACAAAATAGACTTTAAAACAAAGAAACAAGGAAGGACATTGCATAATGATCAAGGGATAAATCTAAGAAGAATATAAAACAATAGTAAATATATGTGCACCCAACATGGGGTCACCTAGTATATGAAGGAAATATTAACACACATAAAGGGAGAAACTGAGAGTAACACAATAATAGTAGGAGACAATACCACTTCACTTAGTAAGGAAATAGTGGCCTTAAATGACCTATTAGAAAAATGCACATAATAGATATACATAGAACATTCCACCCAAAATCAGTATACATTCTTTTCATGTGCACATGGAACATTCACCAGGATAGATCGCATGGTAGGCTACAAAACAAGTCTCAGTAAGTTTAAGAAAATTGAAATCATATCCAGCATCCATTCTGACCACAATACTATGAGACTAGAAATCAACCGTAAGAAAAAATACTGCAAAAAACACAATCACATGGAGGGTAACAGTATGCTACTGAACAACCCATGGATCACTGAAGAAATCAAAGAAGAAATTTAAAAAATATCCGGAGACAAATGAAAATGAAAACAATGATTCAAAATCTACAGAACACAGCAAAAGTAGTACTAAGAGGGAAGTTTATAGCCATATAAGCCTAACTCAGGAAACAAAGAAAGTCTCAAATGAACAGCCTTACCTTATACCTAAAGGAACTAGAAATAGAAGAACAAACAAATCCCAAAGTTAGTAGAAGGAAAGAAATCATAAAGATCAGAGCAGAAATAAATTAAGTAGAGACTGAAAAAACATACAAAAGATCAGTGAAATGAAGAGCTGGTTCTTTGAAAAGATAAACAAAATTGATAAATCTTTAGCCAGATTCATCAAGAAAAAGAGAGGGCCCAAATCAGTAAAATCAGAAATGAAAAAGGAGAAGTTAAAGGCAAATGAAACAAAAGCAAAAATAAACAATGGGACCTAATTAAACTAAAAGTTTTGCACAGCAAAGGAACCCATCAACAAAACAAAAAGGCAACCTATGGAATGGGAAAAAATATTTGCAAATGATATGACCAATAATGGGTTAATAGTCAATATATATAGATAGCTCATACAACACAATACCAAAAAAACAAACAACCTGAATAAAAATGGGTAGAAGAGCTGAACATTTTTCCAAAGAAAACATTTAGATGACCAACAGGCACATGAAAATGTGCACAAAATCGCTAATCATCAGAGAAATGTAAATCAAAACCACAATGAGATATAACTTCACACTTGTCACAATTTGAATGGTTATCATCAAACTGACCACAATTAACAAATGTTGGCAAGGATATGGAGTAAAGGGAACCCTTGTAAACTATTGGTGGGAATGCAAATTGGTGCAGCCACTATGGAAAACCGTATGGGGGGGTGGTCTTCGAAAAGCTAAAATTAGAACTATCATATGATCCATCAATTCCACTCCTGGGTATATATCCAAGTGAATAAAACAGTAATTCAAAAAAAAATATGCAGCCTAATGTTCATAGCAGCATTATTTACAGTACTCAAAATATGAAGCAAACTAAGTGCCCATCAACAGATGAATGGATAAAATAGATGTATTACATATGTACAATGGAATATTACTGAGCCATAAAAAGAATGAAATTTTGCCATTTGCCACAATATCAACCAATCTAGAGGGTATTACACTTAATTAAGCCAGATAGAAAAAGACAAATATTGAAGGTTATCACTTACATGTGGAATCTAAAACATAATACAAATAAATATAACAAAATAAAAAAACAGACTCACAGGTGTAGACAACAAAGTAATTACCAGTGGGAAGAGGGAAGGGAGGAGGACTAGATAGGGATAGCAGATTAAGAGGTACAAACTACTATTTATAAAATAAATAAGCTACAAGGATATATTGTACGGACACAGGAATATAACCAATATTTTATAATAACTTAAAATAGAGTATAATCTATAAACATTTTGAATCAGTATACTGTACACCTGAAACTACTATAATATTGTAAATCAAGTATACTTCAGTAAAAAAAATATTAAAATAAATAAATATAATGTAGGACCTTGAATGTTAATTTAAGTAGTTTGGATATTAATCTAAATTCAATGGGAAGCCATTGACAATTTTCACCTGTGTGTTTCCATTTGAAATGAAGACTGAATTGGATTGAAAAAGAATAGTAAGAAAGGGGACAAGAGACTGTTGCATAGACCAGGGAAGGAATGTTGATGACATGCAGTCAAATTGATGAGATGGAAACTGATAAAAGTGGATGGATTGGTCATATAATTTTGAGGTTGAATCAACAGAATTTGCTAGTTAATTGGATGTGGAGGATGAGGTGAAATCAGGAATCAAGAATGGCTCAGATTCTAAGCTCAAGCAATTACATGTATAATGAAGCATTCATTAAGACTGGGAAAAATGCTATCAAATTCTATAATAATTGAGGTTGACACACTGAAGTTACCTGACAACTTAAAATCCTGAAGATTCTCATGAGGAAAATATTTTCTTTGTTGTAAGCTTTTCATTACTTAGATTGTCACAGGTTGTCTAATATGCATTATCTGATACATAAATGATTGTTCATTTTCTAGTCTATTATGAGCTACTCTTTTGAAACATGAGAAGTCTGGTATAAAATAAATGTGCGATATTTGAGTGAGACAAGACAAATTCATACCTGCCTCACACCTATTTCTCAGTTACTCTTTTTCCAGAAATGTGAGCACAACTTTCTTGATATTTATTGCATTGTGATTGGTATAAAATTATTGGAGCAGCTCATAAAACTTGAAAATATAAAAAAAAAGAGTTAAAATCAACAGAAATAGATTACACTGACAAAATATTAAAAGTAAAAGCCTAAGGAAGACACTAGTAATTGCTGTCAAAATTTAATTTGATGATTTATTTTGCATTTCTCTCTCTGTGGTAGCCAGCCTACCAGAGAGCCCCAAGGATCCCGACCTCCTGGTGTTCACATCCTTGCATAGTCAGGCCCCTCCCACATTGTACCAGGGCTGGGCTCTAGGAGAGATGGCATGTCACTTCTGAGGGGAGATCACTAAAGACAATGTGTCTTTTTCTTCTCTCTTGGATCAGTAGCTCTCGGAAAGCTAGCTTTCATGCCCTAAGAAGTCCACATGGTGAAGAACTGAGGCTTCTAGAGAACAGCTAATGAGGGACTACGGCATCTTACTAATAGCCATATGAGTGAGTTAGGAAGGAGATCCTCCAGCCCTCATCAAACCTTCAGATGACTGCAGCTCTGGCCAACATCTGGATTAAAACCCCACGAGAGGGCTTCCCTGGTGGCGCAGTGGTTGGGAGTCTGCCTGCCGATGCGGGGGACGTGGGTTTGTGCCCCAGTCTGGGAGGATCCCGCATGCCGCGGAGCGGCTGGGCCCGTGGGCCGTGGCTGCTGGGCCTGCGCGTCCGGAGCCGGTGCTCCGCAATGGGAGAGGCCACAGCAGTGGGGGGGCCCGCGTACCACAAAAAAAAAAAAAAAAAAAGAAAAGAAACATGAGAAACTCTGAGCCCCAATTACTAACTAAATTGTTTCCAAATTCGCAGCTTACAGAGGCTGTGAGATAATAAACACGAGATAATAAACACTGAAAGTTTTGGAGGTAATTTGTTACACAGCAATAGAAAACCAATGCTCTATTCCTTATAAGAAACAGAGGAAATAAATGAATCTTCCAAATCTGTGAGGGTTTTTATATCCTGGACTAAGAGAAAATACTGATATGGTTTTGAGATTCAGATTTATTGAAATGATGTTAAATATGTCTTTTTGTTTCTTTTGAGACTTCCAGTTAATGCCTGATTTTCTTGTGGTGTATATTAAGGGGGAGATAAAGGAGCCATGAAGTCAGGCTCATAGATGAAAATTCACCTTTGAGGAGGGACTGATGGAGAAGTCATCTGGGAAGGATATATTAATACTTCAGATATAATGTCTGTAACTGCAATTATGAAAAGATAAAAGAAAAGGACAGCCTGCTTGTATTCAACAGACATAGTGTTATTAAGAAAATTCAGGCAGGTTTGGAAAGTGTTCTGCTAACAAAAGATTTGTGAGATGTTTTGTGAAGAAAAAGAGGTGAGTGAGCAATTTGGAAAACATAAGGCATAATCTCATTTTAAAAAATCACAATGAAGATTTGCACAGTAAATACACCTATTTACCTTACTTTCACCCTCAGTTGTTAGTCCACTGGACTGTTGTAACAAAATACCACAGACTTGGGGGCTTAAAAAACAGAAATTTATTTTCTCGGACTTCTGGAGGCTGAAAGTCCAAGATGAAGGTATTGGCAGGTTTGGTTCCTACTGAGGCCTCTCTCCTTGGCTTGTACATGACTGCCTTCTCACTGCGTCCTCACATGACCTCCTCTCTGTGTGCTCACAGTCTCCAGTGTCTCTTTCTGTATGTCTTAATCTCCTCTTTTTATAAGGAAACCAGGTGCATTGGATTAAAACCTACCCATAAGACCTCATTTAACCTTAATTACCACTGTAAAGGCACTACCTCTAATGCAGTCACATTATGAGCTACTAGGGGTTAGGGCTTCAACATATGAATCCTAGGGGGACACAATTTATTCCATAACAGCCACCTTTCCCCAAATGATTTGACTATGATAACCTGCACTCAGATTAAAAGGCATCCCTGATGTCTACGAATTCATCAAATTAGTTCTCAATGTACCTTAAGTAATCTCTTTGCACTAAAATATTATCTAATAAACCAGTCACTTAAACATTAATGTCTCCTCCAACAATCTGCCAGACTCAATAGGAAAATACATCCCTGCCCATCATGAGCAACATTTCACTCCTCCTGGCAGTGTGGCACAATCAAGAAAACAGAAATCACTTCGCTCATTTAAAACAGGTGGAACCTAATCCAGAGAAACGGTTCCAAGAGCAAAGACAAAATGAGGGGTCGTGAAAGCAGCAAAAGAAGGAAAAGGTAATGTTGAGAAGCTGCCACCACTCCTGTTCCAGAACCCACAAGCTCGTGACTGCTGCTGTATTTTGGAGATTTTGTAATATTTGGTTTTGGGTCCACCCCCAAAACTGCAGCAGTGGCCAGGCTACTAGTATCAACAAGTACGCTGCCTCCGCTCAGACTTCAGGAAGCCAAACTTACCTCATCCCTCCTGTTGCCAAAAGGCAACCTCCAGCAGCTCTCAGACTTACGGAGACAGAAGACAGACGTTTCTCTCTTCTTCCTGCCTTGTGATTTCCTATAACTGTTTCCTCTTGGCGGTGCCTAGGGGAAGCCTCTAACAAGGCAGACTGGGAAATAAAATTGGAGACTCCCAGTCCCAGCAGTTTGAGATTGAGAGACAGGTAAATAGCTAACATAGTAGTGGCACAGTCTATGGTCGATTGTACTGTATGGTTAAAAAAAGCAAATGCAGTACAATCATTGCAAACAAAATGAAAATGTTGCAAATGATGCAATGACTGAAGTCAAAAGAGTAAGAAGCCCTTAAGAACACTGAATTAGTTTTCAGATATTTTTGCAAAAATTGTCCTTTTCAAAAGTTTTTATGAGTCAAATATGAAGTTCAGTATTTGGTGTCATACTACTTGGTGTTATTAGTAGAACAATGGTGCAAAAAATTTTAATGTTATTTATTTCTAAAATTAGTACATTATAATACTAACACAGTTTTTAAGATAATGCTCTTAACTAATTTCCATTGTTTTTCATTTTATTTTGTAAGATACAGGTAGAAATCAAAATATTAAAATTATTTACCATGCAATTAAATTCCATTTCTAAGTGGATTCACTTAAATCAGACTTTTCCTCCTACCAGTTTATTCAGCAAATGGAAACTTCTGTCATGATATCAACATGCTGCAAAACCAATTTTCTACAAGTATATTTTGGGGAACATTGATGAAAGGATAAAAGTCAGATTTGCCACAATTACTGCTTTTATATAAACTGGGGAAATTTGGTTTGCTTTATGACTGATGTGAATTTTCAGTATACTTTTTCAGGGATACGCGATTAGGAACAGTAGTTTTGCAAGCCTAAAATATAAACTAAAGAACTGATGTGTTCCTTTTCTAGCTGACGATCTATGTGCCATGGGCTTTGGTTCAATATTAGTATGTGTTTTGCTTATGAGTTCCTGCAGTTCTATTCTCCCATGATATAGAGTAAGGTTAGCTTAGAGTATACTTTTGCAGCAATAAAATAATTTTGTGGAAGATCTGTTCACACCTTGTGTGTTTCACTGATATCCACATGACTTATTTTATTTTTCTATACTGCTAAAGGAGGCAGGCAGATGGTTAAATAAATGCTTCAAGCATGTTAAAATTAAACCTGACATTTCTGATTATCTTGGCAGATACTGCCACTGATTTACCACAATGAAATTTTGGGATAAATGATTTCAAACGTTTCATTTTTATATAAAATGTAGTTCTAAGAATAAAAAATATTATTATTATACAGAAGACCATATTTATATGATAACATACCTGATAGCTATATATGCTTTTTAACTTTTTAAGACTATACTGTTTAAAATTATGAAACTTTTATCAGTTATAATTCAGAGTCTTAAGACAAATTAGTACTTTCATAAACATAGTAATGTTACCAAGCTTAAGAAACATTTAGTGAAAATTTGCTCATCCCTACAGTGCCTGCTTTGGAAGTCAAGTATTTTATCTCTGCCTCACAACCTCGCTATCTTCCTGGGAGGAAGAAGGTGACAGCCTCATTTTTACACTAACTGAAATAATACCGTGGCCAGAGGAATAGGCAGACATAGGATTAGAATTTAAGTTACACATTATGTGTAAAAAGATGAACTGACTTGGTTGGCTGTCACTCATGGGATCGATAATAGAGTTGCAGTTAACTGGGCCAGTGTTTAAAAGGAAGATTTCTCTACTTGGTTACCAACTAGTGAGTGCCTTTATAATCCCCTAAATATTCTTGTAATTGTGAGACAAGATGGTAGCATTGACACATTATAAAACTTGACAATCTGCTTCAAACTTATGAGAGGTAAAAATATATTTTAACTATTAAAATAAATGATGTGTAAAAACAAGATGAAAATTTTCATAAATATATATTAAAAGGACAGCCAAGCTTCTAAGTTGGCACTGAAGTCACAGGGTTCTGTAAAGGCTGGTATAAGAGACAGCTTCCTAGGGCCAGTGTTTTAGTGACTGAGTCCTGGCATCAAATATGTACCTGCCATCAATGTCAGAGAAATGATGCTGAGCTCAATGTTTGAGGTGAAGAGTGGGAACATGCATCTGAATCATAAACAGGAGAGAAAATATTTCCACCCATTATCCTAGAATTCAGCAGAAAATTTATGGTTGCTTATATCCAGAAAAAAATCAAAGATACAAATTAAATGTTGGAAACAGCCAGCCTTTGACCTATAGCTATCAATACAAGACTTAATTTGAAGACCTGAATTCCAAAGACCTTGGGATGAAGTAACTGATAAAAACCATTTAACAGAGAATAAAAAACTCTTCACACAGTTTGCATCTCAAACTAAAACTACAAAATTCATTAAGGAATCCTATGCCTTCAAATGTAAACCCAAGATTCCCAAACAAGCAACAAGACATTCAAGAAAATAGAATATAATATCTGAAATAGATGTTAAGTGTGATTAAAATTCTCAACTTATAGGTGGAAATAACATCTATTAGAGGTTTTTAATTAATAAGTAGGTAAGCTTAAAAAAAAAAGATCATCTGGCAACAATGAAAATGTAGTAACTGGAAAGATGGAATAAATGATGGTCTTGACAAACTGAAGAGAGGATATTAAAAGTATCAAACCTGTCTGCAGGCAACTTGGAGAAATGAAGTTAAGGAAAATATAGGAAAGAAGTTACAGACAGGGAAGATAATCCATGATCTTCTAAACCAATGACTGTAACGATTTCCCAAAGGATATAATAGAATGGAGAAGAAAAAAATGATGAAAAAAGAAAATAACTGAAAATTCTCTGGAACAAGAGAACATGATTCTCAAAACTAAAAAAAAAAAAAAATTCACAGAGTGCTGAGTATGATTAAAAAATAACTTAGGAGGCTAACAACAAAATGGTAGTATTATAGTCATTGAATTTGAAGTATTTCCTATAGTAACAGATAGAACACATAGGCATAATAAAACCTAGAGACAAACTCTGCAACAAAACTAAATAAGATATAACAAATACCATCATAAGAGTGAGTAATGCCAAATCACCTACATCAGCATCGTGCAGAAAGAAATGAAATCAGAGGGACTTAACGATATCTCTGAAAACTAGACTCCCTGTTATGGGTTGAATTGTATGCCCCCAACAGATATGTTGAGGCTCAAATAAGTATTTAGAATATGACCTTATTTGGAAATAAGGTCTTTACAGAGGCAGTCAAGTTAAAATGAGATCATTTAGGTGGACTGTAATCTAGCTTAACTAGTGTCCTTATAAAAAGGGGAAATTTGGACATAGACACATGCACACAGGGAGAAAGCCATGTGAACAAGAAAGCAGGGATCAAGATGATGCAACTACAAGCCAAGGAAGATCAAAGATTGCCAGCAAATTAGAAGCTAGGAGAGAAGCATGGAACGGTTTCCTCCTCGGTAGAAACTGACCCTGCCAACACCTTGATCTTGGACTTTTAGCCCCAGAATTGTAAGAAAATAAACTTCTGTTGTATAAGGCACCCAGTCTGTGATACTTTGTATGGCAGCCCTAGCAAACAAATACAGAACCAGATATCAAATTGTCAACACCTTTTTTTTTTTTTTTTGTAATGCTCAGAGTCCATATGAGAACAGCTTCTGAAGAAAGGCTCTAGTTTTCTGGAGAGGGCAAGGGGACCACTAAATGTCATCTGAGTCCTAATATCTCTTATCTGTATGGAAAATGTTCACCTAATAGAAAGAGTGATCATGTGGTTGAGTCGTCTAATGTCTCCAGTTTTATATTTCTATCTCCGTAATTCTGCCAGAATTTTTGATGGTTTCTCTGTCCTGTTGCAGTAGCTCTACCTGGTAAAGCCTGGATTCTCAGCCTCTTGCTCTGCACTCAGAATTGGTAAGCACCTCCCAGAGGAAAACCAAAAGCAGAATGTTGGCTCAACTCTTTGGCCCTTACTTCTTGGTAATATTAGTCTTTCTTATCCTGGCTTTTTGAATAGCTCTCTGATGCCTATGAACAGGTAATCTTTAAAAATCCAACTTGTTTTACAGTGCACCCAACTTTTAAAATTATTCATGATGGAGGTATTTGTGTACTCTAAACCACTCTATCCTATTAAAAGGTAGAAGTTAGTGTTGTCTTATGTTTGAACTAATAAGGTATAGTCCAAAATGAATTTAAGACACTGCCTCTCACTCATATCCATTATCTCTCTATCTCGTATATAAAATGTATATGCATGGCTGTATATACATGTATGTATACATGTGGCTTTCTGTATTTTTATTTCCATATTTTTAGTCATATATATGTGTGTGTTGCTTTTCATATATTTGTTGGAAGCGTTAAGTATGACTTGAACCTTTTTTATAAAGACTTTGGGAAAATTGATTAATACCATTAAACATCAAAAAGATAAATACTATATTTGGTTCTGTATCTTTAAAAAGATGTAAGTAAAATATTTGGCTATACAATTTATAAACTTGTGTTATTCCCTCCTTTTCAGGTAAATTTCCTCAACTTGTAGTTCTATATCCCCGTCAAGAATGACTGTTTCACACCATGACTCTCCTTAGTGCAAATGAGATAAAACTATTTCTCAGCATATGCTCACTTAGAATTACTTTAAGAAGAAGAGAGTTAGGAGCCTGGAGGTCCTTATTAACATTTAGGGGAGCCTAATCTAATGATCTGTTTGTGTTTGAAGTAACCCTAGAATCTGTGCTTGAACTTTATATTGAAGCTTTATATCCCTTGTATGTTAAACCTAAATTAACATGCTTAATGCAAATAACAAAGTGATCTCAAACCTAAGTTTCTTCCAGAAATTATTTGGGCTAACTTTCAATGTGCGAGATAGCTGAAGTAATGTGATCTGGCCACACCCTTCTATACTAAAACATGTGAAAGTTCTCAGAATTCATAAAATACAAAACCACCTATTTGACTTCTTTCACTTCTTTTCTAGACTTGAAAAGTACAGAATATTCTCCCTCAACTCCTCTTCTTGTTACAAAGTTTGAATTCAAGGGGTGAATCCATTTACATTAGGAATAAGTCACCCTAAGACAAAAAGGGAAGGAAACACTCAAATGCTCCCCCATCCAACCTATTACACCACAAAAATATACATTTTTCCTCATAAAATTCATTTAAATGGAGCACAATTCAGTTCAAGGAAAAGATTACCTAACAATACAAAAGATACACATAAAGTGTTCATTTCCTAAGTTATTCTTTTGTTATATATTTTTTCTCTTTATCCATTAATAAGAAAATCATCGCAGCACATTGATAATTATTAGCTCCTTACAAACAGTCACAACGGCAATTTGGTTAAATGTTTTATAAACTGTTTGGGTTCACAAATAAGATTATTTTCCACATGTTATATGAAGGGTTTGGCACATGATATTCATGAACAATAAAATGAGTTTGCTGACTCATTCCCTTTTCTGCTACCAGACTGGAAAATTTCCCATAAATTTTATTTGTGTTCATCTGCTTGTGACAACCATCTGCTTAGCCTTCACACTATTTTGTGTTTAGCCAAGATGAAATTAAAATTGACAGAAGTATCTACTATAAAAAAAGCAGCACAGATAATTGGGGAGTGGAATGTAAGTCAGCACTATTGCTTTGCATCCAGCACCTTCATTATGAGAGTGTTCTGCACTCAAATATTTGAGAGTTGCTGAGAAGAATTAATTCATAAGGGGGTGTGTACATTTAATGAAACTGAATTTTGAGGATGTATAAATATTTATTTCATTAAGTGAAAAGGTTAGCAATTTAAAGCTTCATACTATAAAGCATTCCTTTTGAAAAATGTTAACCCTCATATTTTTTCCTCCCTTATTACAGGCATAAGATTCTGAAACAATATTATCATTTAATAGTAAACACTGAACCACACAAGACTTTTATGTCAAAGATTTTAACTATCTCAATAGATTGTAGCTCTAATTCCTGGTCATAGGGAAAACTGTGAGCTTATCAGCTTGTTATTATAAGAAAGGAAAATAGCAAGGGAATGGCAATATGTGAAACACTAATAACTAATGTACACTAACATAACAGTACACTAATGTACTGTCAAATTATTTGAAGATAGAAGAAAAATATTCTATGGAGTCCATTGAACACATTTAAGTAAAATTGAGATTGACTGTATCAATCACAGAAATGAAATTTATTTTGCCCTTTCTAATCAACTGGCTTCAAGTGTGGGTAATGAAAGACACACCCAAATAAGATTAGTCCTTACTTTGGCACCATTCTTTAAAGGAGGAGTCTTGACAATACCCACTTAAAAGTGATCATTTAAATACGGCTATCACCTCTTTTCAGAATGTTTAGGCAATTCTCTCAATTACCATCAAATAAGAAATAATGATCACTGAACATTTTCTTTGGTTTTATTGCTGTAAAACTACATCATAAGAACTATCCCTCGGGCTTCCCTGGTGGCGCAGTGGTTGGGAGTCCGCCTGCCGGTGCAGGGGACACGGGTTCGTGCCCCAGTCCGGGAGAATCCCACATGCCGCGGAGCAGCTGGGCCCGTGAGCCATGGCCGCTGAGCCTGCGCGTCCGGAGCCTGTGCTCCGCAAAGGGAGAGGCTACAAGAGTGGCCTCAATTACTGGATCATATGGTAAGATTCTGATGAGCTTTGTAAGAAACTTCCAAATGGTCTTCCAAAATTGTGGTACCTTTTTCATCCTCACTACCTGTGAAGGTGAATTCCTGTTGCCCTACATCCTAACCACCATTTGCTATTGTCAGCTTTCTCAATTTTAGCTATTCTAATAGGTACATAGTGGTATCTCATGATTGTTTTAATTTACAATTCTCTAATATCATACGATGAGCACCTTCTATTATGTATATTTATTATTGTTTATCATCTACAGTAATGTATCTGTTTAGATCTTTTACCTATTTTTTAATTGGATTGTTGTATTATTGTTGAATTTTAAGTGTTCTTTTTATATTTTGGATACAAGTCATTTATCAGATATCTGTTTTGCAAATATTTCCACCTAGTCTGTGACTTATCTTTTCATTCTCTTAAACGAGATCTCATATAGAACACAAGATCCAACTGATTGATGGTGAAGTTCTGTTCAACTATAGTTTTACTGAACTTCTGCCTGCTGCGTTTGTCAATTACTGGTGTAGAGGGGTATTGAAATCTCCAATTCTAACAGTGGATTTGTCTATTTCTCTTTGCAGTTCCATTAGGTTTTGCCTCACGTTTTGAAGATCTGTTTTCAGGCATATATCCATTAAGGATTATTATGTCTTCATGGAGACTTGACCCCTCTATCATTATGTAATGCTTCTCTTTACCCCTGAGGTTTCTCCTTGTTCTGAGTGTGCTTTGTCTGAAATTAATTTAGCCATTCCTGCTTCCTTTTGATCTGTTACCATGATATATCTTTTTCCATCTCTTTACTTTTAATCTACACATGTATTTATTTTTAATGTGGGTTTCTTGTAGACAAAGTATACTTGTTTTTTGATTTACTCACTCTGACAGTCTGTCTCATTTAATTGGTGTATTAAATCATTCACATTTATTGTGCTTATTGATATAGTTGGATTAATAGCCATAATATTTGTAACTATTTTCTGTTAGTTGCTCTGGCTCTTTTTCTTTTTTCTTCCACCCTTTTTATGCCTTCTGTGGTTTTATCTGAGTATTTTATATTATTCCATTTTCCCTTCTCTCTTAGCATATCAATTCTACTTATTTTTAAAAAATTTTATTGTGATTGTCCTAGAGTTTGCAATATACGTTTGTCCTCAATTCTCTGATGTATCTAAGAAGAGTTTCTGGTTTTCATTTTGTTCAGATATTTTCTTGTTATAATATTTGGAGTAACAACTTCCAAGCTCTTTACATAGTAGATCAGGAGCTGGAAGCCTAAATAGCACGTTTTTAAAAATGCACAAAAGGTTTACCAAGTTAATTAGTAAAAAAGAACATAGATGTATATGTAAAGTTGTGAAACTTGATTTTGGTTAAGTATATTTAACAAATCATGTAACTATAAGTTGATTATAATAGTGTCAGAGAAATTAAATTACTTTCAATGGAACAAAAATTATACTGACCCTGACTTTCTAAAGGAAACAATGGGGACTTCCCTGGTGTCACAGTTGTTAAGAATCCACCTGCCAATGCAGGAGACATGGGTTCGAGCCCTGGTCCAGGAAGATCCCACATGCTGCAGAGCAACTAAGCCCGTGTGCCACAACCAATGAGCCTGTGCTCTAGAGCCCGTGAGCCACAACTACTGAAGCCCGTGTGCCTAGAGCCCGTGCTCCGCAACAAGAGAAGCCACCACAATGAGAAGCCCGCACACTGCAACAAAGAGTAACCCCCGGTCGCCGCAACTAGAGAAAGCCTGCACACAGCAACGAAGACCCAATGCAGCCACAAATAAATAAATAAATTTATTTTTTTAAAGAAAGAAAGAAACAATGGAAGTCAGAAAGTAGTGGAATAATGTTTTACTTAGTCATTGCTTTCTTGACAAACATCCTTTGTCAGGAGGAGGTAAAAAAAGACCTTCTCCAACAACAATAAACAGAGATTTTATAACAAATGAAATGTTACTAAAGAAAATTCTTAAGTAGGTACTGTAGGCAGAAGAAAATAATACCAATTGAAAATTTCAAGATGCAAAAAATAAAGAACAAAGAAAGCTATAAATAAGTGCAAAAATCTAAAGAAATCTGTAAAAACAATAATAATTAACTCCTCTGTGTGTTTCACAAAGGAAGAAATAATATACATGATAAAATCGGCATAAAAATTTCAAGTGATGTGTTTGACATTAGTCTCAAGTTCTTGCATAAGGGAGAGTAGTAAATATATTGACTAATTTTATACTTTGATGACCTAAGAATTAATAAAATATTTAATAACTACAAAAATTAAAAATAGAATGTGTACTATTCTAATTAGTAGAAGAAAACAATAAATTGAAAAAAATTACTCTAGCAATCAAAAGGAGGATATTGCAATGGTGTCAGGACATAGAAATGTACTGTAATAGAACATGTAAGTTAAGACTGTAAGATAATAAATTCAAATACATCAAGGATTTCAAAGAAAAATTTGGCTTTTTTTTTTATAGGAGAGTCACCATAAAGTTTGAATCAAACTTCATGCAAATAGAAATACCGAATAGAGAGAGAGAAAAAAAAAGTTTAGAACAAAAGGGAAAGTCAAGCAAATAATAAATACTAACTTTAAAAAGAAAATAACTTCTATTATTTTGTGATATTGTATAGATATGCATGTAGAGTTGTTAAGGACAGGGAGCGATATCTGTCCTGTAGACGCATGTTAGAGAATCTTTGTGTATATATAATATTTAAAGCCACAGGACTTGATAAGACACCAAGAGAATGAATTTCGTAAGACAAATGAATCAAGCCTGAGTGCCAGAAACCACCAGCTTTAAGATGTCAGAGAGATGAGGAATCTGAAGTGAAGAAAGTAGTATGACAATGAGAAATGATTGGTGAACCATGCCAAACTCTGCTTATAGTTCAAATAAGAAGATTAGAGATGATGATCAATTATTTGATAACCATGATGAGGATACTGATGATGCTGGTAACTCCTATAGTATATTGTGTTCCCCAATCCTCTTATTATCAACTTCCCATTCCTTCATCGGAAATAGTGGTTTATTTTTTAACAATAATTCTCCCTCATCTTCCTTTTTTAAATCATAAATGAGAATTTACTTTCCATTGGCTTGTTTATTCCCACGCTCTACACATTAAATATAGAGGGTCTCTTTATTCTAGACTTAACTGGTTTGTGTTCCTCAGGGAGAGAAATTTCATTTAAATGTTTTTCTTATGGTCAAGTCTTGCTGAGCAGAACACGTCATTATATTTAGAGTACAGAAATAGATTGATGTTTCTTTTTTTCATCAATATAGATGACATTTTTAGAAAAACAACTTTAAGAAATATTCTATCCAGGATCATGCAAGATACTGACAGGGAATAAATGGAGAACCACCTCAGCTGCTTCTGGGGATTCTTCTGTTCCAGGAAGACTGACCACTAAGTTCCACATGTTTGCTCTAAAAGTACCACCACTTCTTTTAATTCCAACCCACCCCATGGAACTTGTATAGACATTCTTGCTGATCTAGATCTAAATGAGTTTATCACATCCCTTTAGATAGGACTTTTATTGACTAGATATCCACATGGAATCAGCCCTTCTAAGCCATTTTCTGTAATATATATATATATATATATATATATATTTTTTTTTTTTTTTTTTTTTTTTTTTTTTTTTTT